>NC_134688.1:50324745-50434745 GCF_050947455.1 Rhinoderma darwinii | reverse complement strand
AAGAATGCTTTAAAAAATAGTGTTAATCTTTTTTTTATCAATTAACAAAATGCAAAGTGAATAAACAGAAGAAAATTCTAAATCAAATCAGTATTTGGTGTTGACCACCCTTTGCCTTCGAAACAGCATCAATTGTTCTAGGTACACTAGCACACAGTTTTTGAAGAAACTCGGCAGGGAGGATGTTCCAAGCATCTTGGAGAACTAACCACAGATCGTCTGTAGGCTTCCTCATTTCCTTCTGCCTCTTCATGTAATCCCAGATAGACTTGATGATGTTGAGATCAGGGATCTGTGGGGGCTATATCATCACTTCCTTGGCTCCTAGTTCTTATTTACGCTGAAGATAGTTCTTAATGACATTGGCTGTAAGTTTGGGGTCGTTGTCCTGCTGCAGAATAGATTTGGAGCCAATCAGACGCCTCCCTGATGGTTTTGCATGATGGATAAGTATCTGCCTGCATTTCTCTGCATTGAGGACACCATTAATCCTGACCAAATTCCCAACTCAATTTGCTGAAATGCAGCCCTAAACAATGCTTTATTGTTGCCTGCAGACACTCATTATTGTACCGCTCTCCAGCCCTTCGGGGGAACAAACTGCCTTCTGATACAAACAAAAATGTTGCCATTTTTCTGCATCCTATTTTTTCATGCATAGTTGAGTCACCTAAGCTTGTTTCCACGTCGAAGTTATGGCTTTTTGGCCGTAACTCTGTCATGAGGAACACATCTGACTGACATCTTTGAACAGTAGATGGATGGATCTGGGTCCCACTAGTTTCTGCCAGCTGATGGCATTTCTGGACATCTTCAGATTTCGAAGGGAAGTAAGCATGATGTGTCTTTGATCTACTGCACTAAGTTTCCTTGGCCGACCATGGCATCTACTGTCCTCAATGTAACCCGTTCTTTGTGCTTCTTCAAAAGAGCTTGAACAGCACAGCTTGAAATCCCAGTTTGCTTTGAAATCTTTGCCCGGGAGAGACATTGCTGATGCAGTATAATTACCTTGTGTCTTGTTGCTGTGTTCAATCTTGCCATGGTGGACCTGTTACATGAAACTGTCTTCCACAACCTCACCTTTGTAGCAGAGTTTGGCTGTTTCTCACCCAGCTGTAAGCCTCCTACACAGCTGTTTATGTTACAGTCAAAGGCTTTGTAAATCTTTGAATTACATTTTTTTTTAACCGGTTAAGGACTAGGCTGTTTTACAGCTAAATGACCAGAGCAAATTTCACAATTTTGCTATGCGCTTCTTTAGATGACTATAACTCTGTAGGTGAATAAAGTTCATCTTTGAATTTTACACTCTTTTTAAAGGACAGATAGGGCTTTGTTTTAGTGGCATTTGTCAGTATATATCATTTTTATTTTTTTCTCTAAAGTGGCCAAAATTGGAAAAAAATGCAAGAATTTAGCAAATGCGTCAGTTTAGGCTAGTATTTTTCACACACGGTATGGACCACGGACAAAATTCATCTCCTTTCACATTCTTCCACTTCTCCCGTGCATGGGGATACCAAATATGTGTGCCTTATTCGCTGTGCGGGCATGTGCCAGGGCTTGGCATAAAAGGAGGCTTTTTGGCCTTTTCGGTCCAGGAATTTTGCATTTGATTTTAGAGCCGCATACTGTTTTCTGGGGGGCCTAATGCTGCTGAAACATTAGAAACACCCCATAAATTACTTCATTCACACAAGTAGACCCCACAAGGTTTTCTTCAAGGGGTTTATCATATTTTTAGACAGTCCAGTTTTCTTCTGAAAGTTTCTTGAATAAGATGGAACAAAATAAAATCAGCACTTTTTTAGCAAATGCGTCAGTTTAGGCTAGTATTTTTCACACACGGTATAGACCACGGCCAAAATTCATCTCCTTTCACGTTCTTCCACTTCTCCCGTGCATGGGGATACCAAATATGTGTGCCTTATTCACTGTGCGGGCATGTGCCAGGGCTTGGCATAAAAGGAGGCTTTTTGGCCTTTTCGGTCCAGGAATTTTGCATTTGATTTTATAGCTGCATACTGTTTTCTGGGGGGCCTAATGCTGCTGAAACATTAGAAACACCCCATAAATGACTTCATTCACACAAGTAGACCCCACAAGGTTTCCTTCAAGGGGTTTATCATATTTTTAGCAAGTCCAGTTTTCTTCTGAAAGTTTCTTGAATAAGATGGAACAAAATAAAATCAGCACTTTTTTAGCAAATGCGTCAGTTTAGGCTAGTATTTTTCACACACGGTATAGACCACGGCCAAAATTCATCTCCTTTCACGTTCTTCCACTTCTCCCGTGCATGGGGATACCAAATATGTGTGCCTTATTCACTGTGCGGGCATGTGCCAGGGCTTGGCATAAAAGGAGGCTTTTTGGCCTTTTCGGTCCAGGAATTTTGCATTTGATTTTAGAGCCGCATACTGTTTTCTGGGGGGCCTAATGCTGCTGAAACATTAGAATCACCCCATAAATGACTTCATTCACACAAGTAGACCCCACAAGGTTTCCTTCAAGGGGTTTATCATATTTTTAGACAGTCCAGTTTTCTTCTGAAAGTTTCTTGAATAAGATGGATCAAAATAAAATTAGCAATTTTTTAGCAAATGCGTCAGTTTATACCAGCATTTTTCACACACGGTATAGACCACGGTCAAAATTAATCTCCGTTCACATTCTGCCACTTCTCCCGTGCATGGGGATACCAAATATGTGGCCTTATTTATCACATAGAGATGTAGGAGGGCGGAGGATAGAAGAAGATTATTTCACATATCGCTTTTTTTCAAAGCTGGTTTTACAAAACTCAACAGAGTTGCTATAACACTTCCAAAATATCTGCTCTTGAAGCAGAAATCCCAAAATATTCATCTAGGGGTATAATGGGAATTTATTTTTTGGGGTTTTCTAAAATAAGAAATTGCAGGTTTATGCAAATGGAGCTCTCCAGCAGATGAACTTTAGAAAACATCAAACATGACATCCACCCCCCACCCATTCCCTCCCTCACCCTTGGAGTAAAATCATGGGAAAAATAAAAACGTAATGTAGGGCAAATATATTTTCAACAAATTAACTAAAATCTAATAATTCAGAACAGTGTGGTATTTTTTAAAACATGGCTCAATGCACAGGCCTGGTTGCGAGGGACATGAGGGACAGAAATATCGGGAATCTTTGCGGTGCCCGTCTTTTCTGCAGATGCGGCACTTTTTCTGGGGGTTGCTTCTTGTTGCTGTTGGGGGAATCCGACTGATGAAGTGTCTTTCAGTCAGTCGCGTGACATCCTCAGACTGGGGGCATTCTCGGGTGTCCTGAACATCAAAAATGAGGCCTTCAATAATTTTTTCCTGGAAATCCAGGTATGTGTCTCTGCCTCTGTTTTTTTTGTAGAGCACAAATGAGTTGTGGATGGCCACCTGTAACAAATAAATGGCCACCTTTTTGTACCAGGTTTTAGTTTTGCGTTTTACTAAATAGGGCTGTAAAACCTGGTCGCTTAAATCCACCCCCCCCATGTACTTGTTATATTCGGACACGCTCACTGGTTTGTGCTTGTCCGATGTTGCCCCTCTTTCCCTCACTGCCACTGTTCCTGCGGTATGAATCGTGCTTAGCACATACACGTCTTTGCGATCCCTGAACTTGACCGCCAGCAATTCTTCAGATGCATAAGCACAGGAGTCCCCCTTTACCATGCGCTTCCCCACTAATTGCTGTGGAAAACCAATTCTGTTTTTGCGCATGGTACCACATGCCCCAGTCCTTGCAGCATGCAAATGCCTAAACAGGGGCACACTCGAATAAAAATTATCACAGTACAGGTGGTACCCCTTGTGAAGCAGAGGCTGCATTATCTCCCACACGATCTTACTGCTGGTGGAAAGATCAGGGGGGCATCCAGGAACATTTATTGTGCGGTCCCGCCCTTCATAAATTCTGAAGGCGGTGGTATATCCTGACCCGCTTTCACACAATTTGTAGAGCTTAACGCCATATCTTGCCCTTTTGGAAGGTAGATATTGGCGAAAGCTAAGTCTGCCATGAAAGTTGAGGAGGGATTCGTCCACACTTACATTCTGCTCAGGGGTGTAGAGTTGCAGAAATAAATTATTCAGGGAATTTATTAGCGGTCTTATTTTGAACAACCGATCCCGGTTTGCATCGGTACTTGGGGGGGCCTGTGCGTTGTCATTGAAGTGGAGGAACCTCATTATTGTCTCATAACGAGACCTGGGCATTACTGCAGAATATACTGGGGTGGCTTGGGCGGGTCTTGTTGACCAGTAAGACCTAATGGAGGGCTTTTTGACAATACCCATATTTAGGGTGAGCCCCAAAATTTTTTTTAATTCCTGCAAATTGGTGGGCGTGCAATCTCTGGCATGGGTGGATGAAGGTTTCTGCCTTATATATTGCGTGGCATATAAATTTGTTTTTCGTGGACAATCTGATTTAGGATGTCGTCCGTTATAAATAAATGGAAGTAATCCATTTGGACAAAATTTGTATTGTCCACGGTTATCCGTGGATTCTAGGCCCAAAAGATGGGGCAGGTGCCCATACAAGAGCCTGGACTGGAGGGACCAGGCTGTCCCGTGCTACAGCGCTACTTGGCCCTGCGCTTTCATGTTCTGCAGTTTCGACTGCATCAGGGACAACGTCCCCTGAAGATGAACCTGAAGTGACGCTGTCATCGTCACTACCTAAAACAGGTTCCATCTCGGACGCCATCTCTGATGCGGTCTCCGACTCAGACCACAGCATGGCGTATGCCTCCTCGGCGCTAAACAACTTCCTCGCCATAAAGTAACTAACACTAACACTAACTAAACAAATTTTTTTATTTTTTATTTTTTTTTTATAAAACACACAAACTAACTGCTATATATATCTACACTACCGCTAACAAAAAAATAAACCGCTATTGCTATATATATTATATATATGTGGATATATATATAATTATATACTCCCTACCTGCCTATTCTAATAGAATAAAAGAAAGAAAGGTAGATAGATAGAAAAAAAGATAGATGGATAGATAGATTGTATAGATAGATAGAAATCTATCTATACAGAGAATGTTTTAGTGTAACTGTATTTTTTTTCACTGTAATCTTCTGGCAGCAATTCTCCCGAGTCTCTTCTTCTCCTCAAACTGAAACAATGTTTGAGGAGAAGAAAAGAGGCAGGAGATTTACTGCCAGAAAAGGCAAAATAAAACAAATGTGGTCGCTGTGATAGGTTTTCACAGCGACCACATGTTCAGGAACCATCAGATTGGTCCCTGATACTCTGCCCAGTGCCCAGAGCTGTTGGTAACAGCGTGGGCACAGGGCTGTGTGCACGCGATCGCGTGCACACTGTTTTATAAGCAGGAATGCATGTGATCGCTGTGATTCGTTGTCACAGCGACCACATGTTCAGGGACCATCAGATTGGTCCCTGATACTCTGCCCAGTGCCCAGAGCTGTTGGTAACAGCGAGGGCACAGGGCTGTGTGCACGCGATCGCGTGCACACTGTTTTCTATGCAGAAATGCATGTGATCGCTGTGATTGGTTGTCACAGCGATCACATGTTCAGGGGCCAAAAGATTGACCCCTGACATTCTGCCCAGTGCCCATGGCTGTTAGCAACAGCCAGGGCATAGAGCTGTGTGCACGCGATCCCGCGTGCACAGTCTCTGAAGTGCGGCCGTATATATACTATACGCCGGACTTTAGAGACCCTGACCGCTGGCCGTATAAATACGGCCAGCGGTCGGGAACCTGTTAAACAAAAATTTCAGTCAGTGTGATTGGTGCAAATTTCTAAATAGTTTTTATTAAAAATTATTTTTACTTTTTTAGATACAGCTGCTCTGTATTCTGTATACAGAGCAGCTGTATCTTTTGCTATGACATTAATCCGTTAGTCCCGCGGACCTGACAGCTTCAGTGTCAGCGGGTCATACACGCAGAATCCACTTGTAATCTATCACATCTAAGTTATGAACTTAGATGTGACAGACTACAGGTGGATCCTGCGTGTCAGAGACATTCATGACCCACTTTCACTGAACCCGTCAGTCCCGTGGACCTGACGGGAGCAGGATTTAGTGAACGATACAGCTGCTCTATATAGTGAATACAGAGCCGCTGTATCTCAAAAAGTAAAAAGAGTTTTTAATAAATACTATTTATAAAGTTGCATCAATCACACTGACTAACCTTTTTTTTATTTAAATGGCATTCAAAGATTTACATAGCCTTTAATGACTGTAGACAAATGTCTCACAGGGACAAGTAACTGGTTAGGTGCGACCAACATTGGTATCAGGCACCCCCAAAATATCACAGAATAGCAGACTCACTGATAGCATAGCATATATTGAGAAAAGAAAGAGTCCTAAAGCTATATGTAAAGTAGAAAAGATGAATTTTATTACACATAGATTATACATCAAACAAATTGATAAAAAACATGGCGAGGTTTCTAAAAAGAAGAAGTTGCTTGTGGGTCACGTAAGAGTAATATATAACCATGGGGACCTAGGCATAATTGGATATAAATGGTAGAGGAGCATGCAGAAGTACAATATAGTAATATAGTGATTAATAATTACAGAAGAGCTGCTGTCTATCAGATATAAATCCAAGGTGTCTATATCATTCCAGAGAAAGGGGGTCCATAAGAATAGCCCCTTTCTCAAATGCATATCTACCAGATCCGGACATCCTCAATAATACTCGAAGGGAAAACATAAAATCTTAGTATCTAAGTGAAAGTACCATACAGAGAATCCCCGAGAAAAAAAGAGTACCATCCAGTCCAAGTATAGCTTCAATAGGTATTTATTATGTTGGCACATGCCACACAGTCACCGCAGGGGTAACAGCCCTGAATGGGACCTCGTGAGGAAAAGGGGTTAAGTTGTAGAGGTACATAATGGCTCTTAACTAGTATGTCTTTCAGATTTTTATTTCTTCTGGCCGTCATCTGAGGTTTAGTTTGTAGGGCTTTAGAAAATACAGGTTCTGTATGTAAAATCGGCCAATGTTTCTCATTGTTTGCCACTGGTTGTTAAAAGTGGAAATAAATCTGATTTTGTTATCCATCTGATCTTTATTTCTTCTACCTGTCGAATGTAAAAGGTTCTTTCGTTCGGTTTTTTTAGCCCGATTATATCCCTGTTTTATACTCCTTTGACTATATCCCCTTGCTTGGAATCTTTCTTTGACTTTGACTTAAATCTCGCGCATGCGCCGTGGCCCACTGATGAGGGCTGATACCCGGAACTTCATTTCCTTCCCTCCTTTGCGATTCGTGACGGGGGATACTATAAAAAGGTGGACAGGATATAGCCTAGATCATACCCCCTGAGGAAGCTGATACAGCGAAACGCGCGTTGGGGTGGTTATTTTCTGCACGTGGATCACGATTATTACCTCTTTAACCATGGGTGAGTGCTTTCCTTCTGGCTCTCTCTGGTGATTCCAGATGAGTAGCTTTGCATACCCCGTATACCTTGCATACCTATTGAAGCTATACTTGGACTGGATGGTACTCTTTTTTCTCGGGGATTCTCTGTATGGTACTTTCACTTAGATACTAAGATTTTATGTTTTCCCTTCGAGTATTATTGAGGATGTCCGGATCTGGTAGATATGCATTTGAGAAAGGGGCTATTCTTATGGACCCCCTTTCTCTGGAATGATATAGACACCTTGGATTTATATCTGATAGACAGCAGCTCTTCTGTAATTATTAATCACTATATTACTATATTGTACTTCTGCATGCTCCTCTACCATTTATATCGAATTATGCCTAGGTCCCCATGGTTATATATTACTCTTACGTGACCCACAAGCAACTTCTTCTTTTTAGAAACCTCGCCATGTTTTTTATCAATTTGTTTGATGTATAATCTATGTGTAATAAAATTCATCTTTTCTACTTTACATATAGCTTTAGGACTCTTTCTTTTCTCAATATATGCTATGCTCCTTTAATGACTGTGTTTCAACCTACATATGAAAATTATGATGATTATAACCTGTCTGGAATAATTGGTTAATCATACACCTGCCATAATCCTACAAAATCCATGACTTTGTGCAAGTGCACCTAGAAGAATTGATGCTGTTTTGAAGGCAAATGGTGGACACACCAAATACTGATATGATTTAGATTTCTCTTCTGTTCAACCACTTTTTTATTTTGTTAATTGATCAAATAAAACTATTAACACTTCTATATTTGAAAGCATTCTTACATTGCAGCATTTTTCTACAACTGCCCAAAACTTATGCACAGTACTGTGTGTGTATATATATATATATATATATATATATATATATATATATACATACATACACTACCGTTCAAAAGTTTAGGGTCACTTAGAAATGTCCTTATTTTTGCAAGAAAAGCACAGTTTTTTTCAATGAAGACAACATTAAATTAATCAGAAATACACTCTATACATTGTTAATGTGCTAAATGACTATTCTAGCTGCAAACGTCTGGTTTTTAATGCAATATCTACATAGGTGTATAGAGGCCCATTTCCAGCAACCATCACTCCAGTGTTCTAATGGTACATTGTGTTTGCTAAGGGTGTTAGAAGGCTAATGGATGATTAGAAAACACTTGAAAACCCTTGTGCAATTATGTTAGCACCGCTGTAAACAGTTTTGCTGTTTAGAGGTGTAATGATGGGGGTAAGGAAACAGACAAGTGAGCCCTAATCTACCCGCCACTCAGTCCCTGCCTACTTGCAACGACCCGCCCTAGGCGACGGGGTACAACTGGGCGACAGTCCCTACGCTCAATAAGTGCACGACAGACAAACAGACAAGGGTACACAGAAGCAAGGGAAAAGGGGCAGTTGCCCACGGCAACACCGTGAGCAACAAGAGAGGTGAACGAGCCGAGTCAAACCAGGAGTGTACGAGGTACCAAATGCAGAGCAGGAGAGTAGTGAACAAGCCGAGTCAAACCAGGAGTGTACGAGGTACCAAACGCAGAGCAGGAGAGTAGTCAGTAAGCCAGGGTCAATATGAAGCAGGGTCAAATAGTTCAAGAAGCTGCAGCAGGGCCAGGAAACCAAACGAGAAGAATCACAAGCAAGGAGGAACAGGAAAGGCAGGTATAAATAGACAGAGGGCGGGAGCTAGCTCCGTCTGGCCAGGCTGTGATAGGCTCTCCCACTCCTAAGCCTGCCATCCTGAGTGGTGGAAGATGGAGTCAGTCTCACAGACATAGAAGCAGGTGCAGACTGATTACCTATGGGCGTAGATATAGAAGCTGTGCCTGGCAGATCCTTAACAAGAGGAGCTATAAAACTGATCTTCCTTTGAGCTAGTTGAGAATCTGTAGCATTACATTTGTGGGTTTGATTAAACTCTCAAAATGGCTAGAAAAAGAAAGCTTTCATGTGAAACTCGACAGTCTATTCTTGTTCTTAGAAATGAAGGCTATTCCATGCGAGAAATTACCAAGAAACTGAAGATTTCCTACAACGGTGTGTACTACTCCCTTCAGAGGACAGCACACACAGTCTCTAACCAGAGTAGAAAGAGAAGTGGGAGGCCCCGCTGCACAACTGAGCAACAAGGCAAGTACATTAGAGTCTCTCGTTTGAGAAATAGACGCCTCACAGGTCCTCAACTGGCAGCTTCATTAAATAGTACCCGCAAAACGCCAGTGTCAACGTCTACAGTGAAGAGGCGACTCCGGGATGCTGGCCTTCAGGGCAGAGTGGCAAAGAAAAAGCCATATCTGAGACTGGCTAATAAAAGGAAAAGATTAATATGGGCAAAAGCACAAAGACATTGGACAGAGGAAGATTGGAAAAAAGTGTTATGGACAGACGAATCGAAGTTTGAGGTGTTTGGATCACACAGAAGAACATTTGTGAGACGCAGAACAACTGAAAAGATGCTGGAAGAGTGCCTGACGCCATCTGTCAAGCATGGTGGAGGTAATGTGATGGTCTGGGGTTGCTTTGGTGCTGGTAAAGTGGGAGATTTGTACAAGGTAAAAGGGATTTTGAATAAGGAAGGCTATCACTCCATTTTGCAACGCCATGCCATACCCTGTGGACAGCGCTTGATTGGAGCCAATTTCATCCTACAACAGGACAATGACCCAAAGCACACCTCCAAATTATGCAAGAACTATTTAGGGAAGAAGCAGGCAGCTGGTAATCTATTTGTAATGGAGTGGCCAGCGCAGTCACCAGATCTCAACCCCATAGAGCTGTTGTGGGAGCAGCTTGACCGTATGGTACGCAAGAAGTGCCCATCAAGCCAATCCAACTTGTGGGAGGGGCTTATGGAAGCATGGGGTGAAATTTCTCCCGATTACCTCAGCAAATTAACAGCTAGAATGCCAAAGGTCTGCAATGCTGTAATTGCTGCAAATGGAGCATTCTTTGACGAAAGCAAAGTTTGAAGGAAAAAATTATTATTTGAAATAAAAATCATTATTTCTAACCTTGTCAATGTCTTGACTATATTTTCTAGTAATTTTGCAACTCATTTGATAAATATAAGCGTGAGTTTTCATGGAAAACACAAAATTGTCTGGGTGACCCCAAACTTTTGAACGGTAGTGTATATATATATATATATGGTTATGGTAGTGTATATATATATATATGTTGTGAGGGTGACAGCTCAGCTACTCCTCCCCCTCCAAGCACTGATCAAATAGCATGCTCACAACACTCTCCTGTAAAAGTCAATAGATGTGATTTCCAGGTGTCTGCTGTAAAGCAAATATCTGGAACTACTTTTACAACAGCCCAGGCAAGATGGCTGCCCCTTTAATCATTTAACCGCTTGGCATCATGCCACATACATGTACGTTGCATGTTGCAGCCGCCAAGAAGAAACATGGAGCGGGCCCCATACTGAGCGGGTATCGGCTTGATATTACACCCGACAGTTCACTGCAACGAGCAGCCCATACTTTAACCCCTTAGATGCCGCGGTCATTAGCAACCGTAGCATCTAAGCAGTTAGAAAGAGGGGGTCTGCCCCCTTTTAAGTCCCATCGCCCCCCACTTCGATGCGATGATTACCATGGCAGCCTGGGGGCCTAATTAAGGCCCCCAGGTTGGCCAACTTTTAGCTCTTCTTTAGCCTTGCTGGAGGCAGTGCTTAATAGGAGTCTGAAAAAAAAATCACTATACACTGCAATTCATTAGTATTGAAGTATATTGTGCAAGCAATCGCTGGCTCAAGTCTATTATGCGGATTAATAATGAAATGTAAAAAAAACAACAATTAAATAAAGTTTTTTTAATGTACAAAAAAATATTACAAGTTTGAAAACCCCCCCCCTTACCCCATTTTTCCCCTAAGGTAATGTTTTAAAAAAATAAACATAATTTGTATTGCCATGTCCATAAATGTCTGAACTATTCTAATATTATATTATTTAACCCGCACGGTAAATGATAAAAAAAAATTTAAAAAAAAATTACAAATGCCAGAATTGCTATCTTTTGGCCACTTTAGTTTCCAAAATAATGGAATACAAAGTGTTCAAAAAGTCGCATGTTCTCCAAAATTGTACCAATAAAAACTGCAGCTCGCCCCGCAAAAAAATAAGCCCTCACACCGCTCAATTGATGAAAATATAGCAACACAAAACAATTTTTCTTTGTAAAAGTGGTAAAACATAAAAAAGGAAATGATGTAGACGTAGTATATCCAGAATCGTATCAGCCCGTAGAATAAAGATAACATATCTGTAAGGGCAGGAAGGAGGTGAAGGGAAAGTGAGCCCTAATCTACCCACCGCCCTGTCCCTGCCTACTTGCAACGACCCGCCCTAGGCGACGGGGTACAACTGGGCGGCGGTCCCTACGCTGTCTAAGTGCACGGGAGAACAAACAGGGAACACGCAAGGGAAGGGGCAGTAGCCGCGGAACGCCGCGAGGAAACGGAGTGGAGAATGAGTAGTCAGGACCAGGATGAAGTGGAGTATACCAAAGAGAGCACGGAGAAGGAAGCAAGCCAGGGGCAAAGCAAAGCAGGTTAAGCGGAACTGCAGCAAGGCAGAAGCACGGCAGAAGCAGGCTGGAGCAAGCAGCAGTGAGGCCAGGAATCCAGAAGAATTACAAGCGCTGAGGAAGAGAACACGGCAGGTAATAAAGGACAGGGGGCGGAGCTAACTCCGACTGACCAGGCCGCGATAGGCTCTCCCACTCCTGAGCCTGCCACCCTGGTTGGTGGGAGATGGTGTCAGTCGAACAGGTCTGGCCTCAGGTGTGGATTGATTAATCCCAGGAGTATACCTAGACGTAGTACCTGGCAGATCCCTAACAGTACTGCCCCTTTTATGAGGGGCCACCGGACCCTTACTAAGAGGACCCGGTTTAGTAGGGAAGAGAAGGTGGAACCTCCTGATCAATACCCCAGCGTGAACATCACGGGCAGGTACCCAAGTCCTCCGTGGAGGGGCGAGGAGACGGGACCTCGGGGGGAATCGCAGAAAAGTCAGAGGGGAGCACATTGAAGCGTTCAAGCTGACGTTCCCTGAGACGTCGGTCAAGTCATACTGCTAGGGCCATAACCTGGTCAAGGGAGTCAGAAGAGGGGTAGCTAACCAGCAGATCCTTCAGGGCGTCAGATAATCCTAACCTAAACTGGCACCTTAGGGCCGGATCGTTCCACCGAGAAGCTACGCACCACTTTCTAAAATCAGAACAGTATTCCTCAACCGGTCTCCTACCCTGACGTAAGGTCACCAGCTGACTCTCGGCTAAAGCAGTCCTGTCAGTCTCGTCGTAAATGAGTCCGAGGGCAGAGAAAAAACGATCAACAGAGGAAAGTTAAGGGGCGTCAGGAGCCAAGGAGAAGGCCCACTCTTGGGGCCCTTCCTGGAGTCGGGATATGATGATACCCACCCGCTGGTTCTCGGAACCTGAGGAGTGGGGTTTTAGGCGGAAATACAGTCTGCAACTCTCCCGGAAGGAGAGAAACGTCTTACGGTCCCCTGAGAACCGGTCAGGCAACTTGAGGTCGGGTTCTAGAGGTGAGGTGAGGGGTACTACTAAGGCAGCGTCACCCTAGTTGACCCTCTGGGCCAGGGCCTGGACCTGTAGGGAGAGGCCCTGCATCTGCTGGGTCAGGGTCTCAAGGGGGTCCATGATAGCGTCAGCGTAGGAGAAATGGTAGACTAGGTAGCGGCTTGTAATTATGTAAGGGCAGGAAGGAGGTGAAGGGAAAGTGAGCCCTAATCTACCCACCGCCCTGTCCCTGCCTACTTGCAACGACCCGCCCTAGGCGACGGGGTACAACTGGGCGGCGGTCCCTACGCTGTCTAAGTGCACGGGAGAACAAACAGGGAACACGCAAGGGAAGGGGCAGTAGCCACGGAACGCCGCGAGGAAACGGAGCGGAGAATGAGTAGTCAGGACCAGGATGAAGTGGAGTATACCAAAGAGAGCACGGAGAAGGAAGCAAGCCAGGGCAAAGCAAAGCAGGTTAAGCGGAACTGCAGCAAGGCAGAAGCACGGCAGAAGCAGGCTGGAGCAAGCAGCAGTGAGGCCAGGAATCCAGAAGAATTACAAGCACTGAGGAAGAGAACACGGCAGGTAATAAAGGACAGGGGGCGGAGCTAACTCTGACTGACCAGGCCGCGATAGGCTCTCCCACTCCTGAGCCTGCCACCCTGGTTGGTGGGAGATGGTGTCAGTCGAACAGGTCTGGCCTCAGGTGTGGATTGATTAATCCCAGGAGTATACCTAGACGTAGTACCTGGCAGATCCCTAACAATATCGTTTTTACTACGCAGTGAGCGCCATAGAAACTAAACTAAAAAAACAATGGGTAAAAATCACAGTTATTTTACTCCACCCCACAAATCATTTTCTTTTTTAGCTTTTCAGTACATTATATGGTACATTAAATGGTGCCATTAAAAACCACAACTCATCCCGCAAACAACAAGCCTTCATTTGGCTATGTCAATGGAAAAGTAAAAAAATTAAGGCTTTTGAAAGGCAGGGAGAAAAAAACTGAAATATTCCGCGTCTGCAAAGAGTCTCTGTCACCACATTATAAGTGGCCTATATTGTATATAATGTGATCGGCACTGTAATGTAGATTACAGCAGTGTTTTTTATTTAGAAAAACTATCATTTTTGACGGAGTTATGACCTATATTAGCTTTATGCTAATGAGTTTCTCAACATTCGTGTGCATAGGGCCTATGTCACAATATGTAAGCACATTCAAATTTGGCTCTTGAAAATGAAAGCTGCGCTGTGATTGGTTGCTATGGGCAACTAAGCCAGTTTTACTTTGATTTTCAGTCACCAGCCATTTACCACAGGCCTTTACTTTTGCACGTCCTTTTTCAATCACCCTGTAAAATCAGAAAATAAAAACAAATTTGAAAAAAAAGGATATGTTTAAGCATAGATTAAAAGAATAAATAAATTTATTTAAAAAAAATAGAGTGCTACATTCCCTTTTAGGCTTTACTTACAACATTTACTTTAGAAAACCTTTAGTTACTTTACTCGGAATTTCCTAGTTACATTTTCTATTGATTGGGAAATTCCATATTGTTTCATGTTATCTGATTACAGAATACTGACTAATCTTAGAATAATGCGCTGTCAATGTGAATAAAGTCCAATTCCAATACTATATAATAATAATATGTTGGATTGGCAAGGAAATAGCATTATGCTTACTATGATACCATGCAAAAAGTGTGAGGAGGAAAATAGCAGTGACACAATGCCAGTTGAATTGTCTGTATAATAATACTAATACACAATGCTGCTTCAATACATATTCCTAGGTTAGACCATGCTCTGTTACAAACTAGAGTGGACAGTACCCTACTTTGAAAATTACTTTGTAACAAGTCCATCTATATCTCTATAAACATGGTTAATATGTACTGATACTTTTCTAGGAACCGTGTCAAGCTCCTACCTCGGTTCAAACCCACGACTTCCAGCAGTAAAGCTTTTAAGCTGTCACGGCTGTGGAGTGTGTGGAGCCACTGGGCCGCCCAGCCGTAGCGGAGTGGCAGCTGGTCAAACAAAAATCAATATTAGTCTTTAGGACAAGAGTACCTGGGTAGATGACTTGTGCCGGATAACCAGAATCTGGCTTGTGCCGGACTATAGGAAGCTGGCTTGTGCCGGACTATCGGAAGCAGTCTTGAGTTGGACAACAGAACTTGTCTTGGATACAGGACACGGATACTGAAGTTGTCACGGACACTGGACTTGACACGCACACTGAACTTGACACGGACACCAGACTCGACACCGAGCACAGACACTGGATATAGGACACAAGAAACAGGATACGGCATACTGGATACAGGATAACGCAGACCCACACAGGGTTAGACACAACATTGCTCAGGCAATGAGGAAGTAGGCAGAGTTCCTTTTACAGTCCGGGCTAGGCTGGGATTGGTTTGGGGTGATATTCCTGGTGTGCGCGTTGGCCCTTTAAGACCTGGGACGAGCACGTGTACTGGTATCGGCCGGAGGAGAGAGCAGTGTGTACCGGCGTCTCAGGGGAAGGAGATGCCGGCAGGCCTTACATAAGCCAGCTGTAATGACAGGGTAGGGAGACAGACAGGTGAGCCCTAATCTACCCGCCACTCAGTCCCTGCCTATTTTCAACGACCCGTCCTAAGCAACGGGGTACAACTGGGAGACGGTCCCTACGCTCAGTAAGTGCAAGACAGACGGACAGAAAAGGGTACACAGAAGCTAGGGAAACGGGGCAGCTGCCCACGGAGACACCGTGAGCAAGAACAGTAGTGAACGAGCCGAGTCAAACCAGGAGAGAACGAGGTACCAAACGCTGAGCAGGAGAGTGGTCAGAAAGCCAAGGTCAATAACAAGCAGATGATGAGTAGTACAAGCAGCAGCAGCAAGCCAGGAAACAAGCATAGAAGAATCACAGGCAAAGGAGGAACAGGAAAGGCAGGTATAAATAGACAGTGGGCGGGAGCTTGCTCCGTCTGGCCAGGCTGTGATAGGCTCTCCCACTCCTAAGCCTGCCATCCTGAGTGGTGGAAGATGGAGTCAGTCTCACAGACAAAGGAGCAGGTGCAGACTGATTGCCCACGGGCGTCGACACAGAAGCTGTGTCTGGCAAATCCTTTACAGTACACCCCCCTTTTATGAGGGGCCACCGGACCCTTTCTAGGTGGACCTGGTTTATTGGGGAAACGAAGGTGGAACCTCCTGAGCAATACCCCAGCATGAACATCCCGGGCGGGTACCCAAGTCCTCTCCTCAGGCCCGTATCCCCTCCAATGGACCAGGTACTGGAGGGAGCCTTGGACCATCCTGCTGTCCACAATCATGGCCACCTCACATTCTACCCCCTCAGGGGTGAGAACAGGGACCGGAGGTTTCCTCGAGGGAGCCAAGGACGGGGAGCAGCGTTTAAGGAGGGAGGCATGAAAGACGTCGTGCACTCGAAAAGACGGGGGCAACTCCAGTCAGAAGAATACAGGGTTAAGGACTTCAATGACCTTGTACGGCCCTATAAACCGGGGAGCAAACTTCTTGGACGGGACTTTAAGGCACAAATTTCTAGAAGATAGCCACACCAGATCCCCGACCAAAAACAAGGGGTTAGCAGAACGTCTTCTATCTGCCTGAGTCTTTTGTATGCTCTGGGACGCCTCTAGGTTCTTCTGAACCTGGGCCCAGACTGTGCACAGTTCCTGATGAACGACATCTACCTCGGGATTGTTGGAACTACCAGGTGAAACGGAGGAGAACTGTGGATTAAACCCAAAATTACAGAAAAGGGGGAGACCCCTGATGAGTTACTGACCCGGTTATTAAGGGAAAATTAGGCGAGGGGAATGAATGAGACCCAATCATGTTGACAGTCAGAAATAAAACACCTTAAATATTGTTCTAGAGACTGATTAGTCCTCTCCGTTTGGCCATTAGTTTCAGGATGGAAAGCCGAGGAGAAGGACAGATCAATCTCCAACTTTTTACAGAAGGCTCTCCAAAACAATGAAACAAATTGTAGCCCTCTGTCAGAAACAATATTGACAGGAACCCCATGGAGACGCAGGATGTGTTTGACAAACAAGGTAGCTAACGTCTTAGCATTGGGTAGTTTCTTGAGGGGCACAAAGTGGCACATCTTACTGAAGCAGTCTACTACAACCCACACCACCGACTTGCCTTGAGATGGAGGCAAATCGGTGATAAAGTCCATGGAGATATGGGTCCAAGGTCTCTGGGGAATGGGCAAAGAACATAGTAAGCCCGCTGGTCGGGACATGGGAGTCTTGGACCTAGCACAAACCTCACAAGCGGCGACTTAGGCCTTAACGTCTTTAAGCAACCCAGGCCACCAGTAGTTTCTGGCAATGAGGTGCTTGGTACCCAGGATGCCTGGATGGCCAGATAGTGCAGAGTCATGATTTTCCCTAAGTACCCTTAGCCGGAGTTGCAGGGGAACAAACAGCTTGTTCTCAGGAAGGTTCCCGGGAGCTGAACCTTGATCAGCCGCAATTTCGGAGACTAAATCAGAATCAATAGAGTAAATGATTATACCTGGAGGCAAAATACAAGCAGGATCTTCCTCCGAAGGAGGGCTGGCCATGAAGCTACGCGACAGTGCATCAGCCTTAATATTTTTAGACCCAGCCCTTTAGGTGACCAAAAAGTTGAATCTGGTCAAAAATAACGCCCATCGAGCTTGTCTCGGGTTTAGCCTCCTGGCAGATTCTAAGAAAACCAGATTCTTGTGGTCGGTAAGGACCGTTACCTAGTGCCTAGCCCCCTCCAGGAAGTGGCGCCACTCTACAAATGCCCATTTAATGGCTAAGAGTTCGCGGTTGCCAATATCATAGTTACTCTCAGTGGGCGAAAACGTCCTGGAGAAGTAGGCACAGGGACACAGATCGGTGAGGGACCTGGTACCCTGGGACAAGACAGCACCCACTCCCACCTCGGAGGCGTCAACCTCCATGATGAATGGCTCCATTTGGTTGGGCTGAACCAGCACTGGGGCCGAGATAAAGCACTTCTTAAGGACCTCAAAAGCCTGGACAGCCTCAGGAGGCCAGAGGAGGAGATCAGCACCTTTGCGAGTGAGATCCGTAAGAGGCTTAGCGATGACCGAGAAGTTAGCAATAATTCTCCTGTAATAATTAGCGAATCCCAGGAAGCACTGTAACGCCTTAAGGGAGGCAGGTTGGACCCATTCCGCCACAGTCTGGACATTGGCGGAGTCCATGCGGAATTCATGAGGAGTGAGGATTTGACCCAAAAATTGTATCTCTTGTACCCCAAACACACATTTTTCGGTCTTAGCAAACAGTTTGTTTTCCCGAAGGGCCTGGAGCACCTCCCTGACATGCTCAATGTGGGAGGACCAGTCCTTGGAAAACACAAGTATGTCATCAAGGTACACTACAAGAAATACCCCCAAGTAGTCTCTTAAAATCTCATTTATGAAATTCTGGAAGACCGCGGGAGCATTACACAACCCAAAGGGCATGACGAGGTATTCGAAATGACCTTCGGGCATGTTAAACGCAGTCTTCCACTCATCCCCCTCTTTGATGCGGATAAGGTTATAAGCCCCCCGTAGATCAAACTTAGAGAATCATTGGGCCCCCTGAACCTGATTGAAGAGATCAGGAATCAAAGGAAGGTGGTACTGGTTCCTTACAGTGACCTTATTCAAGTTCCGGTAGTCGAAGCACGGCCTAAGACCACCATCCTTCTTCCCTATGAAGAAGAAGCCAGCACCTACCGGAGAAGTAGAGGGGCGAATGTAACCCTTGGCCAGGCATTCCTGGATATACTCTCTCATGGCTTCACGTTCGAGACAAGAGAGATTGAATATCCTACCCTTAGGGAGCTTAGCTCCTGGTACCAAATCAATTGTGCAATCGTATTCTCTATGAGGAGGTAACACTTCGGAGGCCTCTTTAGAGAAAACATCAGCGAAGTCCTGAACATACTCAGGTAGAGTGTTCACCTCCTCAGGGAGAGAAATAGAATTAACAGAAAAACATGACGTCATGCATTCATTACCCCATTTGGTAAGATCCCCAGTATTCCAGTTAAACATAGGATTATGCATCTGCAACCAGGGAAGGCCTAAAACCAAATCGTACGATAATCCCTGCATCACCAGTACAGAGCACTGCTCCAAATGCATGGAGCCAACAAGGAGTTCAAAAACAGGGGTATGCTGTGTAAAATAACCATTAGCAAGAGGAGTGGAGTCGATACCCACTACCGGGACAGGTTTAGGCAAATCAATCAACGGCATAGCTAGAGACATAGCATATTCCACAGACATAATATTAGCAGAAGACCCTGAATCCACGATGGCACTGCCGGTAGCAGACCTACCACCAAAAGAGACCTGAAAGGGAAGCAAGATTTTATTAGGTTTCATCTTTACGGGAAATACCTGTGCGCCCAAGTGACCTCCCCGATGATCACTTAGGCACGGAAGTTCTTCCGGCTGCTTATTCTTACGCCTAGGACAGTTGTTCACTTGATGCTTGTCATCCCCACAGTAGAAGCAGAGACCATTATTCCTGCGGAACTCACTACGTTGTTGGGGGGACACGGAGGCCCCGAGTTGCATAGGTACATCCGAGTCTTCCGTGGATGAACGAAGCAACGGAACCTCGGGAGGCATCATGGGGGAGTCAGAGGAGAAGGCACAAAAATCTTCAAGTCGTCGTTCCCTGAGGCGTCGGTCAAGTCGTACCGCTAAAGCCATAACCTGATCTAGGGAGTCAGCAGAGGGATAGCTAACTAGCAGGTCTTTCAGGGCGTTCGACAGACCCAATCTAAACTGGCACCTCAAGGCAGGGTCATTCCACCGAGAAGCTACACACCACTTCCTAAAGTCAGAACAATACTCCTCTACAGGTCTCTTACCCTGACGTAAGGTCACCAGCTGACTCTCGGCAAAGGCAGTCCTGTCAGTCTCGTCATAAATAAGTCCGAGAGCAGAAAAGAAAAGGTCAACGGAGGAAAGTTCAGGGGCGTCAGGAGCCAAGGAGAAGGCCCATTCTTGGGGCCCGTCCTGGAGCAAAACATAATTATACCCACCCAGTATCTCCCAGTATCTCCTGCAATGGATTCTTCAGCCCTGACCACAGCAGCTATCCATGGTCTACCTCAGGGTGTATTAAAAAAAATAAAATAAATAAATAAAAATAAATAAAACCAGATTGGAAATGATGAACTACAAATTTTATAGATAAAATAAAATGGTTTCCGAGGCAACATAGTAAAAAAAAAAAAGCAGTACAAGAAGAAAATCACAATGTGATGGAGATAGATGGTATTCTCAGCTGGACTGCATTCCATGCCACTCTCCAGACCTTCTGACGGTTCATCAATCAGTAAATAGCTGATTCATGGAATACAATTGATGATGCTAAACAGCTTCTTTGTGGAGAAGATGAAGAGACATCTCAGTAGCCTAAACACTACAGCTGGCACAAACAAAGGACATTTATGAGTTCTGTTAAGAAACAATTTGAGTAGTTTAGAAGCAGTTTACATATAAATGACTAACCAATGTCTGGCTATTAGGCTGATAGAAGAAAAGTCCATTGAGTAGGACATAGACATTAAATAATTGTTGGCCTATTTCCTACATCAACAGGAAGGTTTCAGACGAGTCCTGTATTGATATTGACCAATTATTGTTTAAGCTGTGATTTGAGCAGCCATGAAAGCCCATAAGTGCTGCTCTTTTGGTAGGTGTCTACTCAGGGTAAGTGAAGAAAATAACGGGAGACGGCGCTCCTCCAAGACCGGTACGGTCCAGAAACACGTCGTCCATTGAATAAAGAACAAATTAGTTCTAAAGAAAAACCCTCTGTCATCATCATTATTTCTTACCTGCCTGGCACCAATACCGTAAATACTGCAATTTTCTTTCTACCCTTCGTACTCGGGATAAGGGCACAATCACTTCGTGCCCACGGCAGGAGTTTCAGAATGCACCCAACCACCCTTAGTCACCAAGATTTAACATTATAGCTGTTGGATTGACATTCATTTGAATGTCCCCGTTACCAATCAACCATACTCCCATTAATTGTGCCCCCATCCCCTTAATGGAGCCCTTGGTGGCTTCCTACTTCTACGACCCCTCATTCCTCCATGTGTCTACTGCTAGGAGTTCCAAATCATTTAAGTGGGATATCCAATTTATTACCCCAAACACATGTGAATATCATTGTAGATAACGTTATAGGAACAGTACATAATCATATTAATTATAATAATCATAGCAAGAACATAAGAAAATAAAAAAAAAGATTTAACACAATCTGAGGAAACACTTTCTTGCTTTTATTTTAAAAATGTTTGTCAAAATTGTATATATTTTTTGTTACACATGTTTGGATAAACATAGCATGCTGTTCTATTAGGCTATGTTCACGTAGGGCGGATTTGTAGTGCAGTTTTTCGGCCAGAATGTCCGCTGTGGAAAACTGTTCATAATAAAAAAGTTTCATACTTACGTAGCCATGTCGGAGCGTCCCTCCACCGTCCGGCGATTCTGCCACAAAAAACATCTTATATCAGAATTCTGTGTTTCTTCAACCTGGCCGGCCTCCGGGAAAGATGTTTCATTCAATGTGACCACTGCAGCCTGTGATTGGCTGCAGCAGGTCACGTCGCAAAAAAACTCAACATTTGCCATTGAATTTAATGGGGGAAACCCGCAACAATTAAGCAGCAATTACACAAATACAATTGACATGATTCCGGATTAAAATCTGCACAGCAGGTAAATTTCGGAGTGTTTTTTCCACTCAGCATTTACGCAGCGTGTGGATAAGATTTTTTCAAATCTCATCCAGACTGCTGCTATTTATTGTATGATGCTGCGGATTTTCCGCAACAAAATCCATTGCAGAAAATCCGCAGTGTTTACACTATGTGTGAATTTACCCTTACTCATACACAAATCTGTTAAAAAGGGCAACTAATGGGACTCTTTGTATCTAATGTCATTAATCCTTGTTTTTGAAGACAGGCCACATTAGTGCCTAGGAATAACGTAATTAAAGTATAACAATGGCAAAGGTTTCTGGCAACGATATCTGACTGCCGCCCTGACTTCTTAGTTGAGGTATATTAAAATAATGAAAATATTATTGTCACAGTTTATTAAAAAAAACTCCAAAAATTCCTTTTAACTTGTTACCGCACTCGAAAGTTAAAGTCTCCATAAAATGTTAGACAACAAGTACATACTTTGCATTGCTTAATGGAGAAATAAATGTATGGACAGCCCCTCCATCACAGGGGTGAAATGATTGCAAATATATTCAATTACCAGATGTATCGATCCTATGTAAATAAGACCATGTCAAATTAAAGCGTTTCCCTTCATAAATATTGATGGGGTATGATCGGTTGGGGTC
Organism: Rhinoderma darwinii; assembly: GCF_050947455.1. Taxonomy (NCBI): domain Eukaryota; kingdom Metazoa; phylum Chordata; class Amphibia; order Anura; family Rhinodermatidae; genus Rhinoderma; species Rhinoderma darwinii. The sequence goes on along the minus strand of NC_134688.1, from coordinate 50,412,309 downwards.
TGACTGTCTGGACCCTCACCGATGCTTAGGACGGACAAGCAGAGGGGTCCTTGCCTTTTTTATGAAACAGTGGCACTCTGAAACAAGTGTTTTTCATGTGAGGGCTCTTGTTCCTGCACAGACCTCTGTCAGGAGTGGTGCTGCTGCTTGTAAAAAAACAAAAAAAAGCTAAAGTGCTGCCATAGCTTTACCGAGAACCGCCAACTTTTTGTTCTAGGAATCAGTGGGGGTCCAACCACTCTCAATGTTTTCTATTATATATCATTGGTTCAGACATATATGTACAAGGAAGGCAGGTCAAAACCCTTTCCCTTCATTTCTGCCAAGGGTTCTGTCCCCATCCCACCAAGTCCCGTAGACTCGGGACTTGTTAATTCAGCAAAACTAGTAACATCAATGAGACATTACAAGCTTTGCTGGCAGCTTCCAATAAAAGGTAGGATAACTTTTCTGTACAATGCAGGAAAGTTCAGGGGAATGAGGGAAAAGATGAGTTTGGAGCAGTAGACACTATGTGGGCACTATAGGCAATACATTGGCATTATCCGCTATTTATCTGAGCAATATATGGCACCTCTGGGCACTATTTTGCACACTGTGGTTACTTTTTGGCTTTTTGGTGGCCAAGTATAACACTATGTAGACACTGGCTCTGTATGGTGCTCTTTGAGCACTATGTGAATATTAAAGAGGTTGTCTGTTTTAGACATCCCCTTGTTATTTGCTCTAAGTGGTTGTAGATCTGCCCACTGCAAACAACAGATTCATTGATTTCAATATGTGTGGTTTAGGTTTTTCTAATTTCTCAGCAGCGGTTAGAGTTTTACCTGCCATTAATAGTCTCCACACAGATATTTTTTGTATATTTTGTTGGCAATTACACCGGCTACAAAGATGGATATGCACAGTAATCAAAAGCTAGGTAGTCTGTATTTTTTCAGTACTGAAAGACTAGTATACTACATAGAGTACAGGACATTTTTGAAAAACATAGTATTACTATATTACTCCATTGGCTATTATTAATTGGTAATGGATAGGATCGGTCATTAATTGTTGGAGGTGTGATAACTGGACTCCCTTTAGTTCTGGCTATGGGTCAGTTTAAGGCCTGTTTGCTGGGGGAGAGTTGGCTTGTCTCTCACCATTGAAATTAATTAAATTGACAGGGACTTTTTGTATTAGAGGTTGTTTTTTTAAATAGACCTAAAGACACAATACTTCTTCAATTGACTAGGCCCACTAAACCTTTCCAGTGGTCGAAATGTTGACTCCTGAAGAACCTCAAGCTTTAGTGCTAAAAATAACTCTCCTCCAGAAGGAAGAAAACTGTCTTTTAAGTGCCACTCATAGGTGACAACCCTGTAAGTCAATCTCCAACCCTTTACAGAGCCCTAAAAAATGACTCGGGTTAATAGGCAAACCAGAGACACCACTTTTTAGGCCAACTGTTAGTTGCTCCTCATCAGCACAGGGTAGGGTTCTGGTTGGCTGAATTTGATGAATTTGAAGCATTCCTTGGACGGTACTGATTCTCCTTGCGGAGATTCAGCTGGTAGAGAGTCTTAGGAGCAATGCTCCCTGGGAAGAGAGCTATTTTGCATATTTATTGCCTTTAAGACTCCCTACAAGCTGGATCTCAACAAGGAAGATCAGTACTTTCCAAGAGAAGCTTTAGTACTCTAATTTAAAGAATTAAAGCCATATTGCTAAAGGCACTTGCCATCCAGGCTGTCTACCCATGAGCAGATTAAGAGAATTGTAGACTTAAATCTCTTAGCAGGAGCCCCAGGCTCTTTCCTTCTAAGGAGCTGAAAATCGGCGCTCATAAGGCGTGTTAAAGAACCGGCAGCTAATTTACTGTGACAATAGGTTTTAGTAAATAAGGCAAAGAAAGCAGCACCTCGGCAAATCCTGAAATGTCTGCTATGCAGAACCTCAGATGAGGTGTGACAGATTATCCTATGTCATTGGAAACATAGCACCTAGGACCACAGTGACAAGCAGCTACTTGCAAGACTGAGCTGTTTTGTTATAAAAAAATAAATAGCTGTGCAATGTAAAATGGAATGAAAATCCTGAAGAATGGCTAATTTATCTGCAGTCTGTGTTTAATTGTGATTAACCCCAGCCTAGGAAGGTTGCTGTTGACAGCAGACAGATTAGATCCTGATAGCCCTTCCAGCAATGTGAGTGGCACAGGCTGACCTCTATAGACGGGCAGTCTCTGCCCTCTGATGTCTGCCACTGAACAGTTAGGTAAACAGTAGGATAAATGATTCCTTCCAGTGGTTTTTACACCTCGTTGATGTTAACACTTTCATGGCAGGAGACGAGCTATATTTCTCAGCTGTCATTTGTACACTTCACCTTAGCTGACTCCTTCCTTGCATCTGCTAATCTATCAGGTTTCGCAATATTGTCTTTTCAGACCAGCAATGCTTCATTCCACTGCGGTGTTTTTATATATAGACAGATTGTTCATGTATCACAGTTGCCAACATTTCAGAAAAAATTTGCAGGGGTTTTTTGTACGGGAAAGATTTTTCCGTGCAGGGAAAGTTGTGTAAAACGGAACGGAAAAAAAGTGCAATCTTCATTGCAGACATGTTGAAAGGATGTAAACTGTGCGTTTCCTGCTTTGTTTAATTAAAAAAAAAGGTTTATCATTAGGAATAAGGTATGTACCAATAGACAGCTCTAATAACTAGCAATTCCCCAAAATACAATTATGGGAATAGGACCTGACATTGAAAGTGTAAATCCACATAAGCGTGCAGATAGAATTAATCTGCATAAAAAGTTGAATAAATTTGCCCATACATTGGGGCACATTTATTAATATTGTCTAAAATAAAAACAGGAGAGGAGACAGGCAGAAGATGCGCCAAATTTATCACCGTGCTCCACGCTTTCTAATAGATTAGACATCTTGATCATCACGTTAGACACTTTTCTATGACTTACGCCATCTCTTGGTTGGCTTACTTTACACCAGTATTTCGCACCAAAATTATGGTGCACGTTATTTAATACATTTGGTTCATTTTAGGACTCAATTTAGCTACGCACCCTTTTCTATTCACTTTGGAAATGTATCTAGTAAGGCGTAAAATAATCGAAAACAAATAATAACACACAGCATATACAATAGTTTTTTCCCGCAATTTGTGGCAGAATTCAAGCACATTTACCATAGTAAATCTCACCCTTTGCGTTACTTATCTTGTACTCATCTTAAGGTATAGTCTGTATTATAATTACGATCTGAATTTACAGTTTGTGCAAGCTTCAGAGCGGAAATATTTCTTGCTGCATCAGGGTCTGTACAGAGCTTGCTCTGGTGAATTGCCTTCTGGGAAATGTCATGTTTACACCAGGCTCTGAACAATAATCTGATGACAGAAAAACAAACTATCCTAATGCATTATAGCAGCTCAGCTAAGCTGCTAGGGGTGTGTGTAACAACAAGCTTGTCAACTGTTTTTAATGACAACCAGCAGAATTGTGAATTCAGCTCTGGACTATGATACAGGCTGTAACTCTGGATCAGTACAAGATAAGTAATGCAATGTATGTACAAAAGTTACCCAACTTTTTATGTAGATTATACCTATATATATATATATATATATATATATATATATATATATATATATATACACTGTAAAGTGATGTCCAAAGGTTTAAGTTTATTTACAAAAATGTCAAATGTCTGCCACCAGACCCGAGCATGACAATTTTGTGTCGGCAACTTTCCTCTGCTAAAGAGAGCATTTCCAATATTCTATACTAAGGAATTGCTATTTAGGCAGTTTTTCTCTGTAGCTTAAATCTAGAGCAATATTTTCTAAAGTAGTAACAAAATATATCTGAAACTTTATCATTAGCTATGAAATATTGGTGGATTGTGGGTTTATCTCAGGTAGGATGAATTGTTTAGAGCAATAATTCTTGTCTCTGAAACAACTACAAAAGCTACAAAATGTTCTGTGTAAAAAGTAGCTACTAAATGTAGAGGGGCTCAGCGTGCCAAAAAGCACAGACCACACAAGGGTTTGCTTACACTAAACTACACGTTCCAGCAGTGGAAATTCTTTCTATTAGTAGTATTGCACAGAACAACCCAAAATATATTACTATGCTGAACTCTCATCACTGTTTAGCTTGATATGCAGTAAAATGCCTTCAGTCTGATATCTGATGGTCTGGAAATTCCAGTGGTCCAGCAGCAGTCAAAAATAGTCCCAAATACAACTCAAATTTTAATCTGATACTGACCAATGGTTTACAATATCCCAACATGCAAGTAGGAGACTATAAATTGACAAACATCTCTGGTCAGCATTGGGTCATGAAGGGGAAAAGACTAAAAATTCTTCTAGTGTGACATTGAGTATAACTGGCCCTGAAGATACTGGAATAACTTAAAGGGATATTACAATTTAAGCAAATAAATGGTTATATTGTGTACTATGAAACCTTATATAATTTAACAATATACTTTTTGTATTAATTCCTCATGCCTTTCAAGACCTCTGCTTGCTTTCATACAAGAGAAACCATCACAGTTTACTGGCAGTGGATACAAATCTGTCCAGGTCATGTGATGTCACACAGCTGCATGACTCGTTACAAAACACAGCACAGTCACACGTGGCAGATTTTTTTGCAGAAATTTCTGCAATGGGGTTGTTTCTGCAGCAGGTGTATGGGTTTTTACAAGTTCTATTTAGATGAATGAAACTGATTTTCAGTCACAGACTTTTCTTCCGCAAATTCTACCCTGTGTGACTGCACCCTAAAGCGCTGCGCCCCTGTGTGGTGATCACATAACCAGGACAGATTAGACCACAGACCTATAGAAAAAAAAAAGGGGGCCCCATTGGACTTTCCATTTAAGGCAACATTGGTCAATAGAGGACAGGGTAGAACTAATAGGTTCAAAACAGCTTTCTTACTGATCAGGTGCTAGAAGACCGAACTGTGACCACTGCTGCATACCAGTGCCTGGAAAACAAAGCACCTGACGCCAGGAATAGGAAAGCAAACCACTAGACATCGGGGATGGGTTACCAAACCACTGGCGGCTCGATCATCAGCTTATTGATGGTGGGAAGAATTGGCTGTTCAATGCGTCACTATACAGGAATAATGCACAAAAAATGATGTCACAAAACAGAAATAAGCGATATCACAGTACAGTGTAGTCATAGAAAAGGGTTATTGCACACAGTGATGTCACAGTATGGGAATAATGTGCCAAGTGACATCATAGAACAGGGATGCACACAGCGGTGTCACAGTACCAAGGTCATGAGCACAGTGATTTCACAGTACAGGGATAAGTAATGCAGTGATGTCACAGCACAGGGGTAAATCACACATTGAACAACCTCAAAGATATTGCACATAGTGATGTCACAGAACAGGGATAAAAAGAAGTCATGTCATTGTACAGAGGATAAACACTGGTATTCCCTTAAGTGTCAGATTTGCCATTGGGTCCAGGTGCAACTATATCCTCTGCACCCCCTATAGTTGCACCCCTATCTATAACAACCAAACACCGCACTAAACAATCGTTCCCGACAAGCGTAATGTAATCTCAGACAACCCTTTTAATTATCTGAATATACTTCTTACACTATAAAAAAAATCTAATTAAAAAAAAAATTATATGTATATATTTATAATATTAGGACTACAATCAGGTTGTGGAAAGCATGTAGTATGCAAAGGGCATGTGTAAAGTGTTACATGTATGTAGTGTGCAAAAAGATGTGTGCAGGGTGAATGACGTGAGAAGAGTGTAAGTGACATCAGTGCAGAGGGTGTCACATGTGCAGCACAACATCCGCGTGAGTGACATGTTTACAGTGTAGTGTCAGCCAAAGAATCCAATGGACTAGTGCCATATTATATGGAAACTCCATTTATTGATTTTCTAATACGTAAATCCCAATGTGAGAACCCATAGGTACACAGGTACCAGCTTCTGAATACAGGGAGGCCAGCTAGTTTAACTTCCGGTTAAAAGGATATATGGAATTTATTGGTCAGATGCCTAGATATTAGCTTATGAGCAGATAGAACCGAGTTACCTGGGTCTCTGGTAAAGTCGTAATAATTTTATAGCATTATTAATAGCAGGCAGACTGGGAATACAGGCTGAGGTCAGAACAGTGACCAGGCAGATGTCAAAACAGTACAAGCAGATGGAAAAAAATTGGGCCAGGATGTGAGAATCAGGCATTATACCTTCACAGCATCAGGGACCGATGAACCTTATTCCTCAGGCAACAAGCAGAAATATATACTGAACCACTGATGACGTCATCCATATATGTACTGGTCATGCTAAATCAGGTCTGGTCCCCCTCTGGCTCTTTATTATCAGCTATAATAATTTAGAGAATAGACCCATGTTACCCAATGCAGCAGCTATTATCCCGGCTGGCGGAATGGTAAGTGCTTGAGGTGGGAATTGAGATGGATCTAGTCCTTCATCTCAATGCAGGTGATAGCAATGGATCTACACAAGGCCATGCAGGTCTAACATTGTTGTCTGGTTTGGAAAGACCCCTAATGATTTATTAAAATGGGAATCCTTTTTTTTGTATCTTTAAAATATTTAAACAATCCATTTTGAGCAAAAGTGAAGGTCTGCTTTAAATGAAATTCGCTGCAGGGCATATACAGCTCCATTGACTCCACTGCTTTGTATTAATGGGTTTCATAGATCACAGTAACCATGCAGCAAATGTAGGCTAAAAAATGCACATGTTGTAGGAGACAATAGAACCATATTGATTTATCTGAAATCTCGCGCCTGTGATTGATACTATTGAATTGTCCTTGGATTGCACCATTTCTAAGGACAAATAGAGACAAATGCCCTTCTTTATCATTCACTTCATAGCACACCATCCTGAAACTGTGGGTTATGTAAAATATATAATTTTGACGTATTTGCTTCAAGAAGAAAGAAAGGAAAAATATAATCCTGCATGTGTTTTAGAGACTGATACAATTTCTCATAGATAATTAGAACAGATTGGTGGCCCTTTGGGGCCCGAAAGCACTGAATAAAGACATATGTGACTCGAAGAATGGAAGCTGTGCTTGCAAATTACAATATGGACTCCTTAAAAAAAGAGTATAGAGCACCAGGAAATGGTTATTGTCTATATACACCACTGGACACTAGGGAATTGGTACTGAATTTACTGCTAGGTTCCAGAGAAATTGTATATACCACTGATAATGATAGAATTTATATATTTACAACACTATGCTCCAGGGATTGGCACGGCATAAAATATTGGACACCTGGGAAGGATTATTGTATAGATCACTGGCCATCAGAAGATCAGCACTTTATATACACCACTAGAATAAGTACATGGATGGTTGTTATTAAGGATCATTTTATTTTTACAGTACTAGAGCTGATTTATGAGGAAATTCAGATTGTACAATAAATATGTTGTCTCATGTGCAGTTTCTAAAGTGCCATCTTCTTTGGCTGGGGGAAACATATTAGAAAATGGGATCGGTTATCAATCTAATCTAATCTATGTATATGGCTGACCAAACTGTCCGCGGATGTCTGGCATGGGTGGAAAAGGATTAGACAGGTTAGGATTTTGGCTGATCTCAGTGTACCTATTTATGTGGAAAGGGGAAGCAGTGGGCAGAATCTTTTTTAGGTGTATGGTCAGCCCAATGCCTTGTTCACACAGTGCAGCTTTTCTTTTTTTTTTTTTTATCTTAAGGAATGAACCTTAAATAGATAAAAAAAAATTGCCTGTGTCCTGTCAAAAACAAACTAAACAAATATGCAAAAATGACATCAAAACTGCCGAAAGCAGAAAGATATCACATCAAGTATTAATGACTAGTATGTGTATAAATCCTGTTTGGTTTCGAACACCCATTTCCAAATACCCCATTAGGGAATTTTGGGTTAAGAGTCCTCCTGTTATCTGCTGGGACCCCACTAACCAAAAGGGGATTGTCTAATTGTGCCCTTTAATGGGAATAATATAAAAAACACAATTGTGGTCCAGCATTAATAGATTTTTCTTAAAAAGGTTACTTAGTACCGTTTCTTTAAAACAAAAAAAATGTGACGCCAACTATGGTAAAACCGTGTGTTTTAACTTATGCCTGGCTTTTATTACTGCTTTTAGTTGCCGCAGTGCTGCAGCTTCCTGACACTATGTGTGAACCTAACCCAATAAAATAAACTGCTAATGTAGTAGTCTTCCTTTTCGTACAATACCAATACCCTTGTTACGTAGAAGAGGGAAGACAAGAAAATGAAGGAAAAATCATTACATTTCTGATGAAAGATCCACTTAAAATTTTGGCTTTGGTTTGACCGCTGCGAACAATATGAAGACAAAACATTCCCATAAGACGCACATGCAGGAAGCATAACACAGGGATACTGTATACAAGTTCATTTTCCGCACAGTCAATCATATGATTGGATATATATACACTTACAATCATTTCCATATTTATTTTAAATTGTCTTATTATTTTGCAACACAAATGAACAGTTAGAAAAACAAAATCCTGAAGCCTGATCTTTCTGGAGAGTGTTTACAGCGTAACCACACATCCTAAAATCAAACTATTTATAGGATTTGCTCCATAACATGTGTACACAGTCATTTGCATGAAGTGACTATAATGGAAAGAGTCCGACATGATTTAAACAAAACCAGTGTAGGACTAAAATGAATGAGTGACGCAACTCAGAAAGTCCTGTAAGAAATTCATATGCCCAAGCATAATTGGCCTCTATAGGCTCGACGTGTGGCTACTGAGCTTAGATTCATACATTCAGATGTGGCTGGGTAAGGCTATGTTTGCACCCAACATAAACGCTGAAGGTCTCCACAGCCTAGCATGGGCCTACGGATGCCAATGGAATGTATTTTGACATACACTTGAGAGGTAGCATCGGCATAACTTTTTTTCCACTTCATTAAAATGCATAGGGGATTAAAAAAAGAAAAAGAAAAAAAAACACAGTTGGCTGCATCAGTATTTTTTTTTTTTTTTAATTTTTTTTACACCAAACATAGGGTGTTGAATTGGCCAAGTGTCATGGAAAGGGTGTAGAAGAAGAAACAAACACCAGGCCCTCCTGTCCTGGGGGCAAATTTTTGATCTTTGCTATGCCCCTCTCTTCTATGTACTTCACTCTGTGAGTTCTAATTTCTTGGTAATTGTAATGCTCATTGGGAAAGAGGCGTTCAATGGTAGACATTTCCCTTGATATGAACAATTGTCCCCACAGATTACAAAACGGTATATCTAACTAACTAACTCTCCATCAGTTTGAACCGATCTCTTTCAGTACCATAGATATTTAGTCTTGAAAAAAACAGGAGTGGGGAGTGGGGAAGGAAAGGGGGGGGGGGGGAGAAAATGAACAGGCGCTGCTCTAAGGTAGTATTGTATATTCAGTTTATATGATTTGATTATAAAGATAGCAACTTAGTGAGTATAGCTGGTAAAAATGTTTACTCACCCTATACAGTTGTGCAAAGTTCATTCGCACAACTTAGCTTTCAAACTTTGTAACATACATAATTTGAGGTACCCCTTTCCGTTCCGGTAAGAACCGATCCATTCTCTTCCCGTTTGGGTAAAAATTTCAGATTTATTCCATTTGTATAATAAAATGGTAAAAGCAAATAAAATAAAACAATAAAAACAATAGTAGAGTGCTAAGCGTTTCGACCTAGAACTTGGGTCTTCATCAGGCTTATAAATGAGAACAAGCAAATACATTCCCTTTTATGCTCACACGGAGGAATTATTTCCAGGTCAAAGTTTCTGGTGAGGGATCAAAGTGGCAGTGGCAGGCTCCAGTTCCTCTGCCGGTAGTTAGTGCATGTAACGTAGGGACATTGGAGGATCTCCATGGGTGGAATTAGTAATTTGGCACTAGCCAAGAGAAACGACATTAGTCGGTTCGCATCGGAGGCGATGGCTTTGATAGGCAGGTTTAAGAAGATCGTAGGGGCCGAAATTGGTTGGGAAATAGTACAAATATCGATATGAGGGGAACTACAGACTCCCAGTTGCTGCGCAATAATGGGCATGACCACCATATATGGATATAGGAGCCGACATCTAGATTGCATCTCCAACAGATGTTCGGGATAGAAGGATATCATATGTGCGTTTTATCGGGGGTAGTGACCTTCTAGATAAAATCTTGTACGAGTTCTCTTGTTTTCTAATACAACGTGAAGGACCCTGTGAACATTTGTAAACTTTCTTAATGTCTTCTGTTGAGATGGTCAATGGCAAGTCCCTTTCCTATAGAGAGAAAGGACATCCTCAATGGTACATCTCTGGAGATAAGAAGCCTATACAAATGTGAGAAATTTTTTGCAGGGTATCTGGTTTATGCTAATAAAGTCTCAAACTCGTTTAGAGGTCTATGTAGAGGCCCGCTGGTGAGATATGGGATGGTGGCTTTTTTTGCGGAAGCATAGTGGAGGGGATGTAATGTCACGCGACTTGGGCCATTGGTCCATGCTTGATAGGAGAGGAAGGCTCCATCCTTCAGGAGAGAATCAATGAGATCGGTCTTTCTAATCATAGGGTTGGTAGAGTGGCCTCCCAATCCTTCACAGCATAGATCAGTGAGGTATGTCACCCGGGTTAGAGGTGAGGGGGTAGGGGCTACATTATGCCTATATAATGACCAAGTGTTAATTGTCATTTTTGTAAGAACGTTCTTGAAAGATAATTTATTTAGACTTGTAGGGTAGACAAGCATTATAGTTCTCAAAGGGAGAGGTGCAAGTTCCTCCTCTCTATGGATCCAGAGTTTGTTGCTCGGGTTACGGAACCAGTCTATCGTCCTAGTTAGAGAAGCTGAGTGGTAGTATAATTTGAAGTCAGGATCGCTAATTCCACCCATTGACTTGGGGAGGGAAAGTGTAGTAGAGCTAATTTTGGGATGTCTGTCATTCCAGATATAGTGGAATAGTAAAGACTTAAGTTTTGCAAAGAAAGAGAGGAGGATGGGTATAGGTAACATTTGAAAAACATACGTGAATTTAGGTAGAATCAGTCCTTTGACCAGATTCTTCCGTCCAATCCAGGATCTAAATGGAGCGAACCAGGAGTCTATTATCAAAGTTCTCTTAAAGAGGTTTTCCACGTCACTTAATTTTACAGAAATTTATTAACTCAGCAGTAAGAGACAAAGAAAGGGAAGACCAGCAAAACCTCATTGCCCTAAAATTTCCTTCAGTTCAGTGGCAATTCAACCTAAAGATCGGAAACAGAATATTTGTTGGTATTGTCGGTTAGCCCAATTGAAATGACATGAATTCTAAGGTAGTCTGAAATCTACCTTCTGTTGCATCTGATCCAGGCTACTGGTCTCCCGTTTACCTGTGCCTCACACTGAAGCTCTGCTTATTCTGATCGGCTGCTGAGTAGAAGCATTAGCCCACCTGGCTTACCAGAATGTCAGTTTCTGGCAAGCTGATTACTCTTAGGGCTTATTCAGATGAACGTAAAATACGTCCGTGCAACGTGCGTGATTTTCACGCGCCTCGCACGGACCTATATTAGTCTATGGGGCCGTGCAGGCAGTCCGTGATTTTTACACAGCAGGTGTCCGCTGCGTAAAACTCACAACATGTCCTATATTTGTGCGTTTCTCATGCATCACGCACCCATTGAAGTCAATGGGTGCATGAAAATCACGCGCACCACACGGAAGCACTTCTGTGGGATGCACGTGATTCGCACAACAGCAGTAAGAAGTATGATTGAAAACAGAAAACCACCACGTGCTTTTCTGTTTACAAACATACAAACAGAGTGTCATAATGATGGCGGCTGCACGAAAATCACGCAGCCGTGCATCATATGGTGATGACACACAAAACTGTTACACATCTGATCATTTTTTCCTTTTTATTTAGTTCATTGTAGTTTAGAATTTAGAATAGCTGTTAGGCCGGATTCACACGAGCGTGTGAATAGACATCACGTCCTGGCTGGAGGTAATGTATATTCACTGTCGGGACACTTGAGTAACGTTAATGTGTGTATATGTGGCTGCACATAGTGATCTAGTAAGAACACTATGTGCTGTGTAAATGAATGGGGAGAAGTGTATGACGCTGATTGATCACTGATTGGTCAGCGTCATACACTTCTCTCCACAACACCCACTTGGTCAAAAAGTAAAACACGCCCAGTTGTCCATTATAGGAAATGTCCATTATAGCAAATATAGGTCATAACTCCGTCAAAAATTATCGTTTTTGTAAATAAAAAACACTTCTGTAATCTACATTACAGCGCCGATCACATAATGTAGGAGATAGGCCACTTATAATGTGGTGACAGAGCCTCTTTAATAGCAGTATTAGGTTCTTAAATGGAGTATTATTTGGATAATGCATATTATGTGGGTACTATATGGCAGTACTGTGCGATCTGTATATGCAGTATTATTTAGGCATGTATGGTGGTATCAATTGCACAATTGCTTTTTTTATTTGGATTTTGAATGGCAGTATTTTTTAGCCAACATAAGGCAGTGCTAGGTGGGCACTATATGGTAGTATTATTTGGAAGTATGGAACTGAATGGCTGTATTAGGTATGTATTTTTTCTATAAAACCAGTCCAAGAGAACCATTACTACTGTATTTAAAGGAACACTCCAGGTGAAACGGATACATTGTGTTATGCCTAGTTCAGAGCCTGAGGGGGCGGTACATGACTCAGAGATTCTCCCTTCGAATACCTGTGTTGTAGCACTAGGCATGACACAGTGGATCTGTTTTAGCTGGAGTGTTCTCTTAGTACATTATTGCAAGAAGTCTTGTGCAAGGCACTGAAGGAAAAAACACCCTCATGTTTTACTATCTGTGCCAAATCAAATATGGGTTGAAGTACTTGCAATTGCATCTCATAAATCCATATAGATCTTGCGTGTCATTTGCTCCAATATTTACATCTGTTTTATTCTTGAACATTCCTTGCAATAAATACAAATGTTCGTTTTAAATGAATAATGAAGAAAGATTATTCTTAGAACATCAATAATATCAATGAGTGCAAGGGTTAAATCATGAGGACACTTCCCTGTCACCTTGAGCTATCAGTGTTACATCTGCCGGCTTGATAAGGAGCAATTTACCTTGAAAACTGAGATTTCCCAAGGCTAATAAATCACTGCTGTTCCTGGTGAACAGTGAGGAGCAGAGCTATGCAATAGATGTCAACAAAAGCGTGGAATATTTCAGAACAGACTGTCCCATTTGGGATTGAGTTTCCTATTAATGCCTCAAGGGACCATCTAAGTGCCAGGGAAAATTTGGGAAAAAATTGATCAAAGTCTTGATGGGGAGAGATCTAGTAACCTTTGACCTACAATTATGCTGCATGTTAGTTGGCAATGCGGCATCATCTGAGGTGTTCTAGACCAAGTCACAAAAAACGGTATCCTTTTATTTCAATGAACAAGGTTTTTTTACATGCTAAGTCAAAAGGGGCTAAAAATAACGAAGCTGTTTTCGAGAAAATAGTCTCTGATTTTCAGCCGTTTTTTAAGCTGAAACCATTTTTTCAGCCGTTTTTGGAGCTGTTTTTCTATTGTCACAATCAAAAACTGCTCCAACAACGGCTCAAGAAGTGACATGCTACTTGTATCTTTCACACGCCATTTTTTAAAACAGCGGCATAAAAAAACACCCCGCCTCAACAAAACGCGTTTTTTCCCATTGAATTAGATGGGCAGATGTTTGTATGTGTTTAGCTTGCGTTTTTTACCCCCCGAAATACACCTGAAAACACAGCATGTGAACATACCCTCAAAGTCATTTAGTCTCTGAACAAACTAGTACATAGTAGTCCACCACAAGGCCAGGAGTCTTCTCATGCCACACCTGCTGTGCAAAAGTCAACACAGTTATATACTGCTTAACTCAGTGGTTCATAAACTTTTTTCAAGTCAGGGAACCCCAAACCAGTAAGAGACCCTAAACTCTTGTCCATATGGACAAGACGTCAACAGACTACAGTGCTTGTGTCATCTGTAGGTAGCGAGGATAGACGGGGAGTGGCAGTGCTGCAACATAGTAGGGCACACCAACTTATACTGGCATGGTGCTGAAAGTTACCAAAAGGTGGGCTGAGTAGCAAATATATGAATATTAATGAGCTGGATCCTCCATTACTGGGAACAAACCCATGAAACCCGGCCTACCATGGGACCCTGAGGTCCTATAATACAAAACTTGTTTTGGCGTAAATAGTAACTCTGTCGGGCAGTGATTATTATTGTTGGCCGGGTATTGTCAATTCTGTAAATCAGAAAACATTTATGTACCGTTATAACAAGCAGGGCATGCCGTCAAATGTGTAGCGCCGTGACACGATGCTCCACGCATAATTAGCGAACGCCACTATAGTCACTTGCTAATAGTCTGTGATTATCCACATAATAGAAGGTGGTCTGGTGTGTTCAAACATGTTTCATTATAGTTCGGTCCCGTTACTTTTTAAGCATGGGGTTTGCTTTCTTGGGAACTACTAATTCTGTGCACACAAATAGATTGTCATGTACAATACTAAAGTTCTCCTATACTATTATGAGACATTTGTTGCGGCGGGGGGCGGTGGAAGAAAGACAACTTACTTAGAGTGTGGTGAGACCACAATCCCTTCAATGGTCCAATTTAGAGCTTCTTCTATCCCTTACATCTCACTCAGGTCACTTATATACCCAACACACAAACTAATTTACGTTTACTTCCATGCATGATGTAGAAGCCGCTGGACTTTTGCTGCCCATAAGCTTAAACTTAATGATAATTCAAGCTATGCTCTTGTCTGAGCTGTTGCTGTACCCAAGAAAATTTAGCCAATTACTAGAAAATTTTAGTAACCCCCCCTCCTTCTTGTTGCTTACATTCATGTAGGGCTAGGATATCCAAAAGCAACTATAAGGCTATGTTCACACGGGGTCTTTTGCCGAGTTTTTTGACGCGGAAACCGCGTCGCAAAACTCGGCAGAAACGGCCCGAGAACGCCTCCCATTGATTTCAATGGGAGGCGTCGGCGTCTTTTTCCCGCGAGCAGTAAAACTGCCTCGCGGGAAAAAGAAGCGACATGCCCTATCTTCGGGCGCTTCCGCCTCCGACCTCCCATTGACTTCAATGGGAGGCAGGAGAAAGCGTGTTTTATGCCCGCGGCGCTCAATGGCCGCGGGCGAAAAACGGCGCGATAATTGCTATTCACACGGAGTATTTTGGGGGAGGAATATCTGCCTCAAAATTCCGTTTGGAGCTTTGAGGCAGATATTCCTCCCCCAAAATACTCCGTGTGAACTTAGCCTTAAGTTGTGGATGATGGGGATAAGCATGGACATGCACGGTTTTTACTGTAACCAACCAGAGCAATAATTATATATGGCCCTGTTCACATAGAGTTTTTTGACGCTGATTTTGAATCATACACCCCATCAAAATCGCCCCCCATTGATTTTAATGGGAGGCAGAGGCGTGTTTTTTTGCTTGCGGGAAAATCGGCAGATTTTTTTCTGCCTGCAAAAACTCAGTGTGATCAGGGCCTAAGACATTCTGGAATAACTTGGGTGACTTCTTATATTGATATACATTAATAGATGCTCAGCACGTGAACATTGAGCATTTTCTTTAAAGTGATTTGTGTTCTAGTATTTTAGAGTCTAAAAAAGTTAACAAAACTTATGTCTAGTTATGAAAAAGCAGGAAAGCAGCACTTGATGCGAAATATATTAAAAGTGGCTGTATGAGATAAAAAAAAATGACTTCTTTCTTCCACAGACAGCACCATACCCTTTCCATGGGTTGTGTGTGGTATTGCAGCTCAGGCCCATTCAAGTAAATAGGGCTGAGCTGCAATACCCGATACAGCCTATGGACAAGAGTAGCGCAGTTTCTGATAGAAAACAGCCATGGTTTATTCTAATACAAACACTTTAAAAGGAAACCTGCCAGCAGGTTTATGCTGCCCTAACTGCGGGGAGAGACCTGTCAATCAAGCTGAGCTGGGTAGGAAGAAGCAAGAGAGGAGTCGGCCATTGGAAACTACTACCCAAGCCCGGCACAATGGAATCAATCGAGCTGAGCTGGGTAGGAAGAAGCAAGAGAGGCGTCACCCAGTGGATACTACTACCCAAGCCCGGTACAATGGAATCAGGGAACCTGTCACTAAGTAGATGCAAGAACCTGATCCCGAATGACAGAACTAAAAAATATTAAAAAACAAATTTATATTCAGCCATATGATGGTGAATAGAAGAATAAACATAATTCCTTTTTGCCCTATAATGGTGGGCTACCTTATTCGGCTTTATATTTAGTTATGCTATTTCAATACAGTATTACAATAAATAGACCATCAGTGGGGCTGGAGACTTTTTCCATGGGTTTATCTAGATGAGCACTGGTATTCTAAGGATATTAAATTCTATCATCTATGAAGGAAAAAAAAATATTCTTGAATGGATGATGTCTATACCTGGCATTAGGCGTCATAGCTTCCATTTAATATGATTTCAGGGTGAATCACAAACAACTTTTCATCGTTTACTTCCACATTGACTCCTATTGACTCATAACTTCTTTGGAATCTGGCCTCATAATTATGTTATCATATTATTACACCTACGTCAATAACAAGATCCTCACAGACCATGTCCACCGATGAAAAGTATTCTATGCTAGTGCATAGGAGGACAGGGACACTGTCAAAGGGGAAAAAAAAGAACATTGCGGTCATAATCTGCAGGCAGCATTGGGTTTAACAGAGTACTCCCTTACAATAACTTTTTTAGTTGATTCAAAGTCCTATCCCCGGGAGCCTAATAAGATCATTATTAAATTGACTCCTTGCGCTAGTACTCATGTGACTGCGCTGTATTTTGTCTCTTCCCTTACACTATCTTTAGGAGACACCAAGGATAAAGTTACAGAATTGCAAAAAGTTTGGAAAGCCCTGCTTGAAAGTACTCAATCGAATTCTACAAGTAGTTTCTCTAGCCTGATCCTGTGCTAACAAATCCCTAAGGTGGCTATACACTTGATATTGCGGTCAGGAGACCCCCTATACACATTATAAATTCAGCCGATCCACTTAAATAAACATTTCATGGACGTCTCATGAAGTCAACCCCTTTCCATATAAACTATTAGGGTATATGGGCCTTCTAGGGGGGGTTTCAGCCCTTTATGAGCCAGAGTGCGGACCAGACTCGACTCTGGTGGACTTAGCCGATCTGTGTATTACATAGTTGCCCATTCATTTGAATTCCAAGCATGGAATACTACATTTCCCCTGCAGAAACTGTGGCAATCTAAGGCCAGCCGCATCAGCTGATTTTTGGGCTGGTATGAAAATGAAATAGGTTATCATTGTGAGATTACCCGGTTTCAGTCCAAGGCCTTAAAGATAAGAATGGTATGTTAAATTATTGTAAAATATATAACTATAGGTGTAATTTTATTGTTTGTTTTCAGTTTAAGTCTGATATATACTGATCAGGCTGGTGTGAAATTAACCTTCGGACTCATGCACACAACTGTATTTAACATACAAATCCGGAATACATTGGTAATGCATTTTAACAGGGCTATATGGTGCTATATGGAGATGTCCGCATAAAACTGTAGCATTCCCCATTTGATGCCCTATATCAGACTAAGGTTTCCTCTAGAAGTGTTGCTTTTAGTACCTCCAGACAAAAACTCAGTCTGCAATATGGCATCCCATACAGCACTATTTGGCCAGCAATATGGCTATGTACATCTTTGAAAACGTTTTTTTTTTTTTTTTTTTAAATTGGTGCAACTTTGTAATTACTTTTTATTAAAAATTATTTTTGCTTTTTAAGATACAGCTGCTGTGTATCCTGTATACAGAGCAGCTGCCTTGATCAATCAGCGTCATTGTTAGGCGCTGAATGTTCAGGTACAGAACGTGCCCGGCCATTCAGATCTTATGCATGTAAATGTATCTATGTCCTATAGATGCAGGTACAATTAGTGCAGTAGGAAGTGGCGGAGCCTGGTTTCAGTTGTGTGTGGCCACCATGGCGGGGGCAGCGGGAGCGACGATCATGTTGCTACGCTACTGCCTTCTAGTAATGCAAATTTATCGATTAGTTATAGAGAAATTTAGGACAAAAGTAAGGAAGTGGACCCAGGGCCAGCCTTAGGTTGGATGGCGCCCTGTGCGGGACTCTCTATTGCTGCCCTTCACAAATACAGGCAAATATACACACATATATATATATATATATATATATATATATATACATACATACATACACATATACACAGGAGGCATGTTTACATACACACACACACACACACACACACACACACACACACAGGAAGCATGTATAGATATACACACACAGAAGGCGTGTATACATATACGCACACACACGAGCCATGTATACATATAAACACACGCACACACACACAGGAGGCATGTATGCATATAAACACACACACAGAAGGCATGTATGCACACACACACACACACACACACACACACACACACACACACACACACACACACACACACAAGGCATGTATACATATATACACACACACACACACAAACACACACACACACACACACACACGAGGCATATATACACACACACACACACACACACACACACACACAAGGCATGTTTGCATATAAACACACACACAAGGCATGTATGCATATAAACACACACACACACACACACACACGAGGCATGTATACATACACACACACAGGAGGCATGTATGCATATTAGCACACACACACACACGAGACATTTATGCATATTAACACACACACAAATACATAGGGGGCATGCATACATATATATACACACACACACACACACACACACACACACACACACACACACACACACACACGAGGCATGTATACATACACACACACAGGAGGCATGTATGCATATTAGCACACACACACACACGAGACATTTATGCATATTAACACACACACAAATACATAGGGGGCATGCATACATATATATACACACACACACACACACACACACACACACACACACACACACACACACACACGAGGCATGTATAAATACACACACACGGCATGTATGCATATAAACACACACACATACACCGGAGGCATCTATGCTTAAAAACACACACACACACACACACACACACACACACATACACGGCATGGATACATATACACACGTACGGGAGGCATGTATACATATACACCCACACACACATGAGGCATGTATACATATACACACACACACACACACACACACACATACACACGAGGCATGTATACATATGCACACACACACACGCACATACGAGGCATGTATACATATACACACACACACACATACCCACACACCCACACACGAGGCATGTATACATATACACAGACAGGAGGCATGTATACACACACACACACACACACACACACGAGGCATGTATACATATACACAGACAGGAGGCATGTATACACACACACACACACACACACACACACACACACGTGGCATGTATACATATATATATATATACACACACACACACACACACACACACACACACACACACACAGTAGATGTTACCTGCAGTCCTATGTAACACCACAAATAACACACAGTGATATACATACACAGAGGCATATATACACATAGAGACACACACATACTGCAACATATACACACACAGACATATGTACACAGAAAGGATCTTCCTATCTCTCCTTGCTGCACAGGT
Source organism: Rhinoderma darwinii (assembly GCF_050947455.1). Taxonomy (NCBI): domain Eukaryota; kingdom Metazoa; phylum Chordata; class Amphibia; order Anura; family Rhinodermatidae; genus Rhinoderma; species Rhinoderma darwinii. Next base: position 50,392,463 of record NC_134688.1, on the reverse strand, counting down.
TTCTTGCAGGACGGGCTGTGGGCGGAGCATCCTCCTCTGCTCTGCTTCCTCAGTGTGTAACGAGGAGCAGAGAATATAGAGTTGAAACGGCCTGCACAGTGGCGCGCCCTACATAGTGGGAAGCTGCAGCGCCCTGTGCAGTCGCACATTTCGCACACCCCTAAGGCCGGCCCTGAGTGGACCCCACTAGTAGAGGGACACTTGGGAGAAAATTATACCACTTATAACTTGGATGTGTTGTTTTAAGATTCGTGCAATACGAGGACATAAACTAAAATGTGCAAAGTAAAGAAGCAGTAGTTAAAAATGGTGTGGAGGAAAATCATTGGCAGCTTTACCTTTGACCCCAAGGTTTTGAGCTTCTTTGCCTTTGGTACATCCTGTAATTTCAGAAGTTTCATGGGGTTAGAGCAAAACACACTCCACGTGCTCGGCCTCCTAATTACCCTTCAGTCTGAATGTTTAACTTGTGTCTCCTAATTGCTCCAAGAGTTAACAATCCCTTGGCCCTTAGTTTTATGTTTTATGTGACATTCATTGCTGTGTTTAACATAGTTGTACTGGCTGAAACCGACATCTGTCCACATTTTTTCGTTTACTGCTTTAGACCATTTCCCTATTGCTTATCCCCAGTTCAGCAATACCACAGACCGATCCATTTTGCTTACAGGTAGATGCGTTGATTAATGGGATCATCTAGTACAGCGGTCCCCAAACATTTTTTTAACCAAGGACCAGTTTCATGCAAGAGAATTTTTCCACGGACCGGTGGCGGGGGGAGGTGTATGTTCCGGGGGTTTATGGTCAGTTCACATGTTGCGTAAATACTGCGGAATACCGCAGAATAATACAGTAGTAGCAACGTGGATGAGATGGAATAAATCTCATCCACATGCTGAGTGTAAAAAAACTCTCAGAAATTGACATGCGGTGCAGAGTTTTAATTGTGCTGCATGTCAATTGTATTTGCGTAAACGCTGCTTATTTGTTACGAGTTTTCCCCATTGAATGGGGAGGCAAAACCCACAACAAATAGCAGTTGTTACGTTCATTGCGGCGGAATCGCAGCGATTCTGCCGCAAAAACCGCAACTCAGGAAAAAAATAAATAATCTTATACTTATTCAGAAGTCTGTTGCTTCTTCCAGGCAGGCATCCTGGGCTGACGATTCATCCCATGTGACTGCTGCAGCCAATCACAGGCAGTAGCTGCGGTCACATGGGATAAAACGTCATCCCAGGAGGCCAGCCTGGATGACGTCAGAAGGCTGGCCTTCTAGGATGACACTTCATCCCATGTGACCATCGCTGCAGCCAATGACATGTTGCAGCGGTCTCCTGAGATAAAACGTCATCGGACATTCCGGGCGAAAAACTGCACCACAATTTGGTGTGGTTTTTCGCCCGATATTCCCTGCGACCACCAGGGCGCATACCAGATACCTCGGCCTGGTATTAAATAATCTACAGGCCAGTATTGGTCCACGGCCCGGTGATTGGGGATCACTAATCTAGTAGGATCAATGAATGACCTTCAGATGCTCCTGCAGGACAACCCTGAGACAATGTACAGATAGGAGACCCTAGAGAATAAGGGAATTATACCACAATTATTTCTCTCCATGTATTGGAGCCACATAGGATAGTAAGTAGGTCCTAAATAAACAGGATCATTGGAAGAATAAGGGTATGTTCACATGCAGTGAGCAAAAACTTCTGAAAATACGGAGCTGTTTTCAGCCGAAAACAGCTCCTGATTTTCAGACTTTTTTTTAACAATTCGCGTTTTCGCTGCGTTTTTTACGGCCGTTCTTTAAGCTGTTTTTCAGTGGAGTCAATGAAAAAAGCCTCCAAAAACGTCCCAAGAAGTGTCCTGCACTATGTGAATGAATACCCTTAACACCATTTTTTTTTTTTTAAATCTAAATATTTCTAAAATTCAGAGCTCACTAATATATACCACAACACAAAGTCATCTATGAATACGGCATAATACGGTAGGTGTTGCATCGCCTTAAAGGATTAGAAAAAAGGGTCTGCTTTATTTTTCCCCAAGAAACAGTGTCTATAGGCTTTGTCTGGTATTACAGCTTAGTGCTACTTATGTGTCCCTGATAAGCCATCCATATTTTATGTATACAATTTGTACAATATGTAGATGTGATAGAATTGTGTAACCTCATTTTTATTTGTTGTTATATAACATAATCGATAAGCTCAAAGACTATAGACACCTTTGCTCTGAATTTTTTTTTATTGTTTATTTGCTTCTTAAATGAAAATTAAGCATTGTAGTACATCCATGTGGACTATGCAACATTTTTTTTTTTGGATAGCAGCGGCTTCCTTTATTGTGTCCTTCCATGAACACCATTCTTGTTCAGAGTTTTCTAATAGTGGACACATGAACAAAAGATTTAGCAAACTGTAGAGTTGTCAGTAGGTCCTTTGCTGTTACCCTTAGGTTCTTTCTCACATCTATCAGGATTGCCTGTTGTGCTCTTGGAGCGATCCTAAGGGTATGTGCACACGATGAGAGGCTTTTACGGCTGAAATGACAGACTGTTTTCAGGAGAAAACAGCTGCCTCGTTTCAGCCGTAATTGCTCCTCTTCGCATTTTGCGAGGCTTCTCTGACAGCCGTAAATTTTGAGCTGTGCTTCATTGAGTTCAATGAAGAACGGCTCAAATTACGTCTGAAAGAAGTGTCCTGCATATATTGTATATAAGTGTCCTGCACTTCTTTTGACGAGGCGGTATTTTTACGCGTCGTCTGACAGCTGTCAAACAACGACGCGTAAATGACAGGTTGTCTGCACAGTACGTCGGCAAACCCATTCAAATGAATGGGCAGATGTTTGCCGACGTATTGTAGCCCTATTTTCAGACGTAAAACGAGCCATAATACGCCTTGTTTACGTCTGAAAATAGGTCGTGTGAACCCAGCCTAACAGGATAACCACTCCTAGAGAGAGTAGCAACAGGCCTGTATTTTATCCATTTGCAGACAATGTGTCTAACCATAGATTGATGTATGCCCAGGTCTTTAGCCAGTCCCAACCTTAGTATAGGTGGCCCCCCGTGCAAAATTATCTTTCGGCGCCCCACTCCCATCATAAAAAATATGCCACACAAAAAAGTATAATGCCCCCCACAGTATAATGCCCCTTTAGTGCCCCCATACAGGGGGCACTAAATTATATTTAATAATATATTTAATAATATAATATATTATAACCCCTTCAAGCACAAAGTATTATGCCCTCTACTTGTGCCCACACAGTATTATAGCTCCTAAGTGCCACACTCAGTATATTGCTCCCTGTAGTGCCCCATACACAGTATAATGTCCATTTAGTGGCCTCCACACAGTATAATGCCCCCTTCCCTTACTGCCGTACACACCGCCCCCTCTTGTAGATAGTGCCCCCTGTAGACAGTGCCATAATCCTCCACCTCCTCCCTGTAGACAGTGGCATAATCCCCAACCTCCTCCCTGTAGACAGCGCCATACAGCCTCCCACCTTTCCCTTGTAGACAGTGCCCCCCAAACAAAAAAAATTGTACTCACCTGGGCCCCGTTCCCACGATGAACTGAGCTGCTCCACAACGCAGATGACGGGATCCTTGCGTAGGCCGGCATGATCCCGTAGCCTAGTACAGAGTTTTCCAACCTTTTTTGACTAGAGGCACCCCTGGAAAAAAAATCAGCCCGGCACTCACAGTAAAATGACCATCACTCCCCACTCACAGTAAAATGACCATCAGCCTGCCACTCATAGTAAAATGACCATTAGCCTGCCACTCATAGTAAAATGACCATCAGCCCTCCTCACAGTAAAATGACCATAAGCCCCCTCACAGTAAAATGACCATCAGCCCGCCACTCACAGTAAAATGACCATCAGATGCCACTCACAGTAAAATGACCATCAGCCCCCCACCCACAGTAAAATGACCATTAGCCCCCCACTCACAGTAAAATGACCATCAGCCTAACAATAAATTGACGATCAGCCCCCCAGTAAAATGACCATCAGCCCCCCAGTAAAATGACCATCAGCCCCCCACTCACAGATGCCCCTTGTAGATAGTGCCACACAGCCCTCTGTAGATAGTGCCACACAGCCCCTTGTAGGTAGTGCCACACAGCCCCTTGTAGGTAGTGCCACACAGCCCCCTTGTAGGTAGTGCCACATAGCCCCCTTGTAGGTAGTGCCACACAGCCCCCTTGTAGGTAGTGCCACACAGCCCCCTTGTAGGTAGTACCACACAGTCCCCTTGTAGATAGCACCCCCCCCCCTTCCTGTAGATAGCGCCACTGTAGCTCCCTGAAGGAGCGGAATCCCCCTATGACCAGGGATTCCACTACTGGACGGAGCCCTTGATGTCTCTATCTATATATGAACAGTAACATCAGGGGCAACTCCTGAAGTGGAATCCCCGGTCACAGCGTCGGCAACACTGTGGATGGGAATTCCGCTGCAGGAGTTGCCCCTGATGTCACTGTCCATATATGGACAGAGACATCAAGTGCTCCGTCCAGTAGCGGAAGCCCTGGCCACTGGGGTATTCCGCTCCTTCAGGGAGCTACAGTGGCGCTAGTAGATAGTAGAGCAGAGAGATACCTCCCTGCTCTGCTATAGTGTTCAATAGTATTTGCGTCCTAAGGATGCAGTTACTATTGAATGTGGTGTTGCTACTGCTGTAGCAGCCACAGTGGCTGCTAGCAGCACTGCCTGCCATGGTGGAGCCCGTTCCAAGGGGCAGCACGGGCGCCCTCATGCTCGGTGTCACCTCTAGCAGCCGCTATGGCTTCTACAGCGGTAGCGACGCCACTAAGAGAAGAAGCGGCCTGGCGGAAAGACAGATGCTGAATTGACGGGCCAGAGCTCTTCTGAAACAAGCAGAGGAAGGGAGCCAGTGCAGTGCCCCCTTCCACCTGCTGGAGTGATGCGCCCTGTGCAATGGCTCTGTCTTTAGCCATGCTTTTGTAGTGTTTTCCAGGTTCATGCATCTCTAAAACATGTCTTCTGAGGTCTTTTGAAAGCTGTTTGCCTCTAGGCATAGTTTACACTAACCAATCTTTCTTGAGAAGAACATATTTGTCAGTAACCAGGCTTTGTGTGCCTTTATTTAATGGGCAAAGCACCTGTGAAAGCCAATCTCACCCCCTAATTGAAACCTTTTACTAATTAGCTCTTGGAGAAGTCATTAACATAGGTTCACTTACTTTTCCTTCCTGCATTGTGGATGTTTACTCAATGTGCTCAATAAAAGTCATGAACAGTACAACTGATTAGTTGTATTTGTCTATATTGTGACATAGATAACAATCAGACCACATTATTAGTAATCAATGCAGAAATCTAGATAATTCCAAAGGGCTTACTTACTTTTTCGTGCAATTGTATATAAAAATCCTTTTTTTATATCAAAGGCGCACATAGCCTTCAAATTAGATTAACGTAAATGTCAAGAAACAAAACATACAACAAAACTAAGAATCTTACAACATGATTATATTCTTGATAAAAGTGCAGCATGTGACAGGTGGATGATTCATTAGGTGGCTTAACATCACATGTGCATTGGGCTTCCGTATTGGCTTTCCGTTCATCTGTCAAACGGAAAGTATCTTTTTTTTTTTCAGTTCACATCAGTTTGGCTCCGTTCCGTTACATTTCCGTTTTTTAGCGTAGTGTGCTATGCTATTATTTTTGTAAGATACAGAAACCTAATGAAACTTAAAGAGGCTCTGTCACCAGATTTTGCAACCCCTATCTGCTATTGCAGCAGATAGGCGCTGCAATGTAGATTACAGTAACGTTTTTATTTTTAAAAAACGAGCATTTTTGGCCAAGTTATGACCATTTTTGTAGTTATGCAAATGAGGCTTGCAAAAGTCCAAGTGGGTGTGTTTAAAAGTACAAGTCCAAGTGGGTGTGTATTATGTGCGTACATCGGGGCGTTTTTAATACTTTCACTAGCTGGGCGCTCTGATGAGAAGTAACATCCTCTTCTCTTCAGAACGCCCAGCTTGTGACAGTGCAGATCTGTGACGTCACTCACAGATCCTGCATCGTGACGGCCACATCGGCACCAGAGGCTACAGTTGATTCTGCAGCAGCATCAGCGTTTGCAGGTAAGTCCATCTTACCTGCAAACGCTGATGCTGCTGCAGAATCAACTGTAGCCTCTGCTGCCGATGTGGCCGTCACGATGCAGGACCTGTGAGTGACGTCACAGATCTGCACTGTCACAAGCTGGGCGTTCTGAAGAGAAGAGGATGTTACTTCTCATCAGAGCGCCCAGCTAGTGAAAGTATTAAAAACGCCCCGATGTACGCACATAATACACACCCACTTGGACTTGTACTTTTAAACACACCCACTTGGACTTTTGCAAGCCTCATTTGCATAATTACAAAAATGGTCATAACTTGGCCAAAAATGCTCGTTTTTTAAAAATAAAAACGTTACTGTAATCTACATTGCAGCGCCTATCTGCTGCAATAGCAGATAGGGGTTGCAAAATCTGGTGACAGAGCCTCTTTAAACAAAAAAATATTGAAAGCAATGGTGAATGCAAATGGAAACGATACTTTCCGTTTGTCTGTTCCTCTGACGGAACAGATGAACGGAAAGCCAAACGGAAGCCCAACGCAGATGTGAACAAGCCCTTAATAATTTTTTTAAGTAATATTTGTTTTAAAAACATTACCCCCGTCACACTATGAAAAAAAAATAATAATAAAAAAAAAGGGTTGGTGCAGTTTTGATTTTTTAATGCAAAGCAAGCAGAGGATCCCAAAGGAATATCGATAATAAAGAAAAACTTTAGTTCACGTTCACATGTAAATATATAGTTATAGTACAATGTATATGAACGGGGTAATGCAAATGGCAAAATCTAGGTGTAATACATGCAGGTTTTGTCTCATATTTTAGGCCATCTGTACGGTGGAAATTTTTCTGCTGAGCTGAAAAATTGTCTAATTCTTTATTTTATATTGTTTCATTTATGGGGCAGCCATAGAACAGAGGGTGTGACACGCAGGGCGCCCACTGTGACTCTGATGCCCAAGAACCCCATTAACCAAAAGCCAGACTTGGCATTACCAGTAGATATCCCATAGGCTTGTTGACTCACAATGTAGATTATAAATTTTGTCACATGATTCCTGAAGGCTCTTTTGTAACACAGGGTTACAATATTGTGGCATTTCAGCCCTATTCCCAAATACATGCACTGAAGGGCATCAAAAAAGTCTGTAATGTGGGAATACGGGACATGCATTTCTGACACACCCAATTCTGGCACGTCCATTAATCAGAATACTAACTTCAGGTAAATGACTGCGATACCTGCACAATATTACAAGCGATTATAGCGTAGCGTGTTCCGTCAGAAGCGTTGTGCAAGTAACCGTTGCTCCAAATTCCTCAGGTGACTGTCTGGACAAGCCCTTCACTGACACAATAACTGTAAAGAATTATTCTAAATTAAAGTAAAAGTAGACATGACTAATAATGAGTGTCCATATAGATAATCTGTGTAATAACTAAGCCTCTGTTTACATGGTACGATTTTGCAAAGATACGACGACGATGTACAACATTGACTGCAGTATCATATTAGGCATATAACAGCTGCAAAAGAAAAAAAAAAGGATGATGTCAAAAATTTAAGGGATTGTTTAGTCCTACTGTATGTAAGTATAGGAACATTGTGAACAAAACGTATACATTGTGTAATACCTAGTGCAGGGGCTGAGGGGGAGGAGCATGACACAGGGCTTCTCTCTTTGGTGTTTTTGAATCCTTGTGTCGTGCACCGCCCCCTCAGGATCTGCACTATGCATAACACAATGTATCAGTTTTGCCTCAGTGTTCTTTTAAAGGGGGTATTCTGAATTTCAGGTTGTTTCCAAGCAATCCTGTTTTATTTTTATTAGTTTTTTTTCTCCAGAATATGTTTACCATTGGAACAATTCTGCTGTTTCCCATTACCCGTCTCCCTCACCCAATATGATGACTAGACCACAATAATATTTCCTCCATAGTTTTTATAGCACAATGTCAAGTGACCCGTCATTGCCCAATGGCTGTAGACTGCAGTGACATAGGTAACATCCCGCATGAGTCATTGGATGACGCAGTCACATGACAATGTGTCACTATGAATGAAATGTTACTGCTATCGCCATTTTTTTGTCTGTTGTATATTTGCAATCACAGGTGTTCTTGCACTTGCATAAACGTTTTGTATCATTTTGTTGGAATGTGCTGTTCAAACTTTTGTTGTGTTTATCCTTAAGATAGGTCATCAATCAGATTGGTGTGTGTTCCATCCCTTCACCCCTACCGATCAGCTGATTGAAGGGACTGTGGTGCTCCGGCGACAGCTACGGCCTCTTGATTGCTTACCAGGCACAGCTCCAATCAGCTGATCAGTGGGGGTGCCGGGACATGGACCCCCACCAAACTGATTATGATGACCTATCCAAAGGATAGATCATCAATATCAAGGTCCCGGAAAACCCCTTTTAGCTTTATTTATACAATACTCGACAAACTCCTAAACCCCTAAGGCTAGAGAGTCATGTCGTGAGTTTACTTTCTTTAGTTATTTGTTGGGCTACCCAAATCCTTTTTGTGTGTTATTTTGTGTCATAGGACTGTTTTTGTATAATTTTTAGGGTGAATTTATATTGATTTAACGTTTATTTGGGGGAATTTGTAAAGCAAAATGTTTTAGATTTTTTTCTTATTTCTATTTAGTTATTTTTAAAATTCATACTAAAATCAAGTATTAAAATGGGTTTCCCATTTTGAAACATAATGGGGGCAGATTTATCATTACTGTCTTAAACAGCTTAAAACTAGACCAGACAGGTTTCAGATGCACAGTAGCTCATTGTAGACACATGTCTAACTTTACGCCACCTCTAGGTTTACTTTAGACCATTTTTTTGTACCAAAGTGTTGGTACATTTTAAGCCACAGCACCATTTCCTCTCATGCTCACTCGTCTAATGGGTTGCAAAAAGTTTCTAAAACATTTCATAAATCTGGCGCATGGCATGGGCGCCAGTTTTATGGCTCAATTTGAGCCGGAATTGTAGTGCACTATGGGAGGCATTCAGACTTTACATTTATTTTTTCCAGTGCAGTTCTCTACTGTTACATCCATAAGAGGTGATCACATGATCCTCGGACCCAATAGAGGCAGCGTTGCTTCTGTCTTCTCTCCAGGATCTCCTGACCTGCCCCTGTTAAATTGCATGAGCAGTGGCTTTAAAGCCCCACCTAACTTTTATAATGGAGCAGATGTCATAGATTACAGGTGGATCATAGACACGCAGGACCCGCTGACACTGAACCTGTCTCGTCAGCGGGACTGACGGATTCAGGTGATAGTGAAGGATACAGCTGATCTGTGTCTCAAAAAGTGAAAATAATTTTTTATAAAAACTAATTATAAAGTTGCATCAATCACACTTATTGACCATATATATATATTGCATTTCAAAGGTGTACATAGCCTTTAAAGCTAAGGACAATGCGCTGCATACTTCCGGCATGTGGTTGTTGAGTAATCATTATCATTTATAAACTATGTCTTCTATTAATTTACATGCATGATTATTTATAGTTGTAAATCCACCATAGACCATTGTCCCAGACCATTATAGGACATGTCAGAAAATCATTTGGATTTCCCCTTTAATTTTCCTACTCCATGCTATCAGATACAAACACTGGCAATAAATGCAAGCACAGAAGATAAGGAAAGGATCAACTGAAAGAAACGCATGGCACTCCATAATATAAAGTTATATTTTAGGACATTCAGAAAAGGGATTGGGTTACAGGGTCACAGCACATATAATAGCAAATAACCCTTTCATATTTTTATGGTAGATTCTCCCTAAGCCTTTCCGTGCTATGTAGTAAAAGACAGAGATAATCCTTCACCATAACGTCCTCTACAACAACTGTATACATAATGCCAGCAGTGCATGTAATGTAACACAAGAATTTATTATCTGCTGTGGCCATAATTCACCTCCCTAGGATACTTTATTACATTGTGGCCCTTTAATACGATTATAGTAAAGGACAGAGCGTGAACTACACGTCTTAGAAGACCAAAAAAACTAAATCCATCATACAAAAGCCAGTTATATGGATATAGATACCCAGCTTATTGCAATGTTACAATTGTATATTCATACATGATGATAAATCAGAATTACAAGGTCTTATATAAAGATCTTCAGTGATGTTTTAAAGGTACACTAACCCTAAAGGCTGTCCTCTACATTTGCACTGCACTTGTATGCAATCCGTTGTTCTCTGTTATTAGCCATTTTAGGCTAGGAGTGGCTGACTGTAGAATCGAGCGGTGGAATTATTGTAGGCAATTAACCGCTTAGGGAAAGTGCCAGGGACTGCAAGGGATGGAGGAGGAGAGGTGAAAAGTTCATGAAATGCCCAGGGATCCAGGATTGGTTACAGGGTGGTGCGAGAGGTGTGGTAAGGTTAATAAATGTGAAGGTTCAAGTGAAGTTCCCCCTCTTACCTTCTGCTTCAACGAGACGTACACCTTCTGTAGAGTGGGAAGATCTTGAGCCTCCATTTTCTCTACTTTCTGCCTTCATCCTCTTCCTGATGGCTGACGAAGTCCTGCAGCAGGTTGCACAGCAATGGCTCTTGTAGGGACAGCCTGGCTGGATTCACGGTCAACAGGGAGGAACAGAGAAGTAAACAAACCGCCACAAGAGCAATTACCAGCAGCTACTCGAGGTAAGTCGCAATGCGTGACACGTCCCCCAGTTAGATTAAGCCCTAACCCGGCCTCCAGGGGTACTCAACGCTCTCGTGTCTGACGAGGAATTCCGTCATCGTTTGGCTTTGGCGCCTGATATTAGTTGGGCTTCCAAGGCAACTGACGTCTGGTTGCAGCTCAATCTAGCCCAAACTGGGAAGCCCACAAGCCCCTTTTCACAGGCGGCCTTGGCTTCAGGAACCGCTCCTGGAGCCGTGGCCGCTTGGCCCACGGGGGCCTGTTGGTTGTACAAAGAAAGGTCACTCCTCTTTCTTTGAAAAGTGCAAGTCCCGGCATGAGTGCTTCATCTGTGGGGGCGGTCACGCGGCACTTAGATGCTTCCAGAGAGGCAAGCAAGGAGCCTCCTTCCGTCTAAGCGGAGAACGCCGGTGAGTGTGCACGAGATGGGGCCTTGGCGAGATCAGTACCCCAGGAGGCGGGAAGCAGGGCTGCTCATTTAGGGTTTTAGTTTTGATTTCACCATTCCCTATGAGCACACGTTTACGTTGTTATTGTCGGACAATTTGAAGTCTATCAATCAGAACGTCGACGTGGCTTAGAAAAAGATTGCTAAAGAAGTGGAGTTGGGTAGGATGGCTGGCCCCTTTTAGGAACCCCCTTGGCTTGGTGCCCAAGGAAGAGCGAAGTAGTTTTAGGCTTATACATTATTTATCCTTCCCTCGCGGGGAATATTCCCAGGGAAGATTCGATTGTTTCTTGCACTTCATGTGACGTCGCTGTTCAACTGGTGCGCGTTGCGGGCCAGGGTGCATTGTTAGCAAAGTCTAATATTGAAGCTGCTTTCCATTTGCTACTGGTTCATCCTGATTGTTTCCATTTGCTGGGTTGTTGTTTGGATAGTGCCTTCCATGTTGATATGTGTTTGCCTATGGGCTGTTCTATTTCATGTAATTACTTTAAAATGTTTAGTTCCTTTTTGGAATGAATAGTTCGTTTTGAATCAGGTTTTTCTTCTGTCATTCATTATTTGGATTTTTTGTTTTGTCAGTTTTAAAAGGTCCAGTATGTGTAAATATTTGTTGTCGGTTTTTCGGCACATTATGGCATGTTTCGGTGTGCCAATTTGTGAAGAAAAGACTGAAGGCCCATCCACGGTTTTGTCCTTTCTAGGAATCAAAATTGATACTGATAAGATGGTTTTTAAGTTACCTGACGATAAGTTGGCTAGTTTAGTGTCGCAAGCTGATCAAGTGGCAGGGTCATGGAAAGTGACGCTTCGACAACAGGAATCCTTAGGCTGGGTTCACACGACCTATGTTCAGGCGTAAACGAGGCGTATTATGCCTCGATTTACGTCTGAAAATAGGGCAACAATACGTCGGCAAACATCTGCCCATTCATTTGAATGGGTTTGCCGACGTACCGTGCAGACGACGTTGTTTGACAGCTGTCAAACGACGACGCGCGTAATTTGACTGCCTCGGCAAAGAACTGCAGGACACTTCTTTGCAACGTAATTTGAGCCGTTCTTCATTGAAGTCAATGAAGAGCAGCTCAAGATTTACGAGAGTCACAGACGCCTCGCATAATGCGAGGAGCTTTTACGTCTGAAACGAGGCAGCTGTTTTCTCCTGACGTAAAAGCTTCTCATCGTGTGCACATACCCTCACTGGGATTGTTGGTTTTTGCATGTCGTATAATCCCGATGGGTAGGGTTTTTTTGAGAAGATTATCTCAGGCTACTAAAGGTGTGCAACGTCCTGATCACTTTATACGGGTTTCTGCCAATATGTTTCTTTGTTTGACCTCGGGTTGACCAGGAATTTAACCTTGTTGGAACTCTTTCCTATTATTGTAGCAGTGGAGATGGCTAACAGACGCATTCATTTCTTGGACAGATATATCGGTATTGCACGCTGTGAACGGCTTGTCGCCTGGTTCGTTGCCTTTGTTAGCTTTGTTGCGCTATTTAGTTTTGAGATGATTGCATTTTAATGTATGGTTTCGGGCGAAACATGTTCCGGGTGTTTGTATTAAAATGGCTGACGCATTGTCTCATTCGCAGATGTTGTTGTTCCGGGACTTGCATCCAATGGCGTTTGGAGAGGGGGAGCCCCCCCGTCACGTATGGGCCCTGGTAGAGGAGAAGTTGTAAGTCTTTTGATGGGTTTTGTTGTTCCATCAACGTGGATGAGCCATTGTAAGTCGTGGTCCTTGTGGATGGAGGTAGCGGATAATGTTTTTCCGGTTAATGACAACCGGCATTTGGCTATTACTCTAGAATTCATGGTTCGCTTGCGTAAGTTAGTCTGTAGCACCACTACATGGGGGGTTACTGATGTCACAAAATCATTTGTGGTGCGGCAATCGCTTAAATGTTGGAAGAAGGAAAAAGTCACACGGGATATGAGACGTCCTGTTTCCTTTGTATTATTAGGCAAAATATTAGTGCCAGTGTTCCAGGTGTGTCAAGATCATTATGAAGCTTCTCTTTTTCGTGCAGCATTTTTCTTGGCTTTCTTAGCTGCTTTACGTGTTAGTGAATTGATGCCCCCTAGTGCTGTCAAGGCAGGGGGGCTGGCATTTTCAGAAGTGTTGGTTAGTTCTGAATTTTTGAAAGTTTTCGTGCGTAGCTCTAAGACTGACCAGTTGGGAAGGGGTTCTTGGATATCCATCGGTCAGTTAGGTGGGCTGCATTGCCCAATGGCTGTGGTGTCTGTGTTTTTGTTACACGCCAACTCCTCTCCTCTTACTCGTTTTCAGTTCACCTCAGTTTTTAAGTCATGCCTACTGCATCTGGGTCCTCCGGCACATGAATTTGGGACACATTCCTTCCGCATAGGTGCAGCCACTAAAGCGGATGTGGGTTTGGAAGATGCCGCAATAATGCGGATAGGCAGGTGGACTTCTGGGAGTTTTAAGTCTTACGTATGCCCGGATTTAGTGGACAAGGATGGTTGATGTGTTTTAATTCTTGATTCGTTTCCTTGATTGTTTTGTGTTGAAATAATGATGTTTTGTGTGTTAACGTACTGGTGTCATTTTCTTTACTCGGCAGGATCTGGCAGGCCCCAAGTTTGGATCATAGGGCACTCATACGTGCATTGGGCCGCTATCTGTGCATCTTGGCGGCCTCTGGGTGCCAATTTGGGCTTGGCTCACGCTGAGGTGCAGTGGCACGGTTTCAGGGGCATGCAGTGGGTACAGTTGTTGCCAAATCTGGTTTCTTTAGCTACTAACGCTAATTTTCCATCAGTGTTGATCGTACATGCTGGGGGAAACTATTTAGGTCAAGTTAAACTAGCATAGTTATTATCATTTATGCGCTTAGACCTGGGTCGTTTGCAGCAACTATTTCCTAACTGTGTTTTAATCTGGTCAGAGATAGTGGCCAGGTCAGTGTGCCGCGGTGCCAGGGATATCTCAGCAATCGAAAGAGCTCGGAGATTGGTGAACGTTCGCATTTCCTGATTTGTGTGCTCGTTGGGGGGAATTGCTTTGCGTCACCGCTTTCTAGAAGGTGACAATGCAGGTCTGCTGGCTCCAGGTGGCGTACATTTAAATGATATTGGCCTTGAGATTTTCATTTTAGATTTGCTCTATGGGGTCGGGCGAGGTTTGGCGCTTCTTAGTTGGGGTGGTGGGAAACGGAGTAGGTTTCTGGGTTTCCCCTCATGGCAGAGTTTTTAAGCTATGAAGGCGGTTTAGCACCCTACATGCCTAGAACAGCGGTTCAATGGCATCTCAGGCTTTGGAAGAACACTAAAGAGGATAAAGCCTTCAAGTTGATTCAATTTTTATTTTATTATATTGTTTTGATAATAAAGCTGTGGCCACTTCCACTTCCCAATACAACGTGTCTTGGTTTTACTATAGAAGAGTTAATGGATCCTGGGCGGTATGATGGTAAGAAGGTGAATATCCTTGCAGTCCTGACAGAAAGACCAGAAAATATCTGCCCTATGATCACTCACTATATTTATAGACTATTTCTGGAAACGTGTTCTTTAATCTTGAAGGTAAACCTGACTCACAATGAAATAATGCTTGAAGGCAAGTTCACTTCAAAACCGGATGATATATTGCGAGTGAGGATGAACTATATGGCCATGACTTTGTATCAGAACAGCTCTTTAGGGAATGTTCACGTAATATTGCTATATATCTGCAAACGTCTCACTTACATCCCATGACACACACTATAAAGGGGTTGTCTGGTTTAGAAACATATTTTTAACCCCTTAATGAACGCCGATACGCCTTTTCACGGCAGTCATTAGTGGGCTTTTGGTCTAGAGCGCTGTCATTCCATGGTGGCGCTTTAGAACACATTCACGCTGCAAGCAGCGCTGAGATCTCCAAACCCCAGCTGTTAGGTTCCAGTTGGTTGCTTGGAGACAACATTAGGGGACCTTCTGATAGGAGGAGCTGATCGCTGGTTGAGCACCCTATCACAGCGATCACCGCCTGCTGAATGTAAACAGCGGGCTCTCTCCTCTACTCTCCGTCTCTCCTCTCAGTTGTGGTTTTGCGAGAGGAGAGACAGAGAACTGTGGAGAGATTAGTTAGATACAAAGTGAAAAACACATAAAAATACATTACATTACATTGTAATAACCCCCCCTTTTTTTTATTAGTTAGTGTTGGTTTGTAAAAAAAAAAATTCCAGTAAATCTCATTAAAAAAATATAAAGAAAATCAATAAAATAAAAAAATAATACAAAAATGTAGGAAAAAAACCTGTTATTGTTATTAGGGTATGTATTAAAATGGCGCAGAGCAAGCTTATGCTATTTTGTGCCATGATTCAGGCAGTGACACAGGAACCGCTTCAGAGGTGGAAATATTTTATGATGACACTACCAGTACTGCTGCTGACGCTTCCGCAACAACTCCCCCTATGGAAGATGCCCCTTTGCCGAAGCCACAGGTGCACATGCGAGAACTAGAAATCCTATAGTACCGCCAATTTTTTGGGATCCTGCAGCAAACTTTATCCTTCAGGTACCCCAATTTATGTCCACTCCAGGCATAGACAGTGACACCATTTTTTTTTTTTATGGATGAGCTTTTGCAATTAATTGTAGACCAGACGAACCTCTATGCGAGGCAGTTTTTGACGGAAAAGCCTGCATGTGGTTATGCAAGGGTCTGGGCTCCTACAAATGTCCACGAAATAAAAAAAAAATTTAGGGCTCATTCTGAATATGGGCAGTTGTAAAAAAACCCTGTAGTAAATAGAAGAAATATATTACAAGGGTTCGCTCACCGTGTTTCCACTGCGTTATTCCATGTGTTTTTCCAGACCACGTTATGAATGGTGATGGTGCTCGCAGATATCCAAGGAGAAGTCCTTAGTCGACAGCAGGTATTTAAGGCAATAAACAAGGAGGAGCTATGATTAAGAACCCTAGGGGTTTGGAACGCGTAAGCGTGGTCCCGGGATTATCATTTTAACTGTCCTGTCTTTTTTAAAAATGACCAAATGAATAGTTTATTTTACAAAGAGTGCTGGATATCCTGATCCTCCTTGTTTATTGTAAAAAAATAAAAAAAAATGTCCACCCGTTCTTACTGGGCAGCAAGTCCTATTCATGTAACCCCAGTTTTTTCGTCAATGTCCTGGAGCAGGTATGAGGCATTAATGCGTTTCCTGCATTTTAGTAACAATCTAGAAAGCCTGCCAAGAAGTGATCCCGGGCACGATCGCCTTCACAGGCTGAGGCCCTTTATTACATTGCTAAAAGATTCATTTCTAAAATTCTACACTCCTGACAAGAACTTGAGTGTGGATGAATCCCTTGTAAATTTTAAGGGGCGATTGTGTTTTAGGCAGTACATACCATCAAAGACAGCGAGGTATGGTGTAAAGCTATGCAAAATATGTGGGAGTAAGACCGGTTACACATGCGGCTTCAATATATATGAGGTCAGAGACCGTGAAATAAATCCCCCTGGATGCCCGCAAAACCTTGGTGCCAGAGGAAAAATCGTCTATGACCTTATGCAGCCGTTCCTTCAAAAAGGCTACAGAGTGTATACTGACAATTTTTATTCTTGGAAAGTGATTGTGCCACCCAGTGGCGTAGCTATAGGGGTCGCAGCGGTTGCAATTGCGACCGGGCCCCGAAGCCTGGGGGGCCCACGGCCCCCCCACCACATTTTCGTGAAGTTACTTATGTAAAAACGCTGCATAAGCAGCATTAAAGCTGGACAGATGCTGTTTGGTAAAGGACCTTTAATGACGTCATGCCCATGTGACCTGATTCGCCTTTGAGGAACAGAAGCCACGCCCACCGATCAGGTCCTTCTACTACAGTATAGCAGCAGCACAGTCGGCAGAAGAGAAGGCACGTCCACCTTTCAGGTCCTGGTGAGCGCTTCCTTAACCCCCTCTCTCCCTGCATCCCCCATTGTCTCTTCTTTACTTGTCTCTCCTGACCCAAACTCCTGTAGGGTTTGTTACGTTTTTTAATTCACCATGCGTTTTGCCACGATTTTCGTAGTCGCGGCAAAAATGGCGCGGTTTTGCCGCGATTATGAAACTTGCAGCAAACCACACCAATTTATATCACAATTTCGAAGATTGCTTAAAGGGAATGTGTTGCCAGCAAAACATGTTTTTGTTTTTTTAGTTAAATAATTAGTGTGTGGGTGATTAAACATTGTTCTAATTTTTTTTATTTTTTTCACTTGTCAGGAAATATTATAAATTGGATTCAATTTATAATATTTCCCAGCACTGGTCACTAGATGGAGCAATTCCCAAAATTGCAGCATTGCATGTGGTAAAGCAACCACATTGCTTTATGCTGCAAAATTGGGAAAAAATCCCTCGCTCTAGTGAGCTCTCAGAATCCCCCCCTCCTTTATCCTGGCTAGTGCCGGGTTTGAACGGTCTAACCTCCTACACTGTGTGTCGCCATTTTTTGAGCTAACACACAGTGTAGTAGGTTTACATACAGTAGTAAACACACGCAGTATAACACTTACATACACAGAAATCACTTACCTGCTCAAGTCGCCGCCGCTCCCTCCGGTCCGTCCGCCTGCTGCCGCTGCTCCATGTGCACAAGTCCGGAAGCCGCGACCGGAAGTAGTAATCTTACTGTCCGGCCGCGACTTCCGGTCCACAGGAAAATGGCGCCGGACGGCGCGCATTTCAAATTGGACTGTGTGGGAGCGGCGCATGCGCCGTTCCCACACACACGGCGTACACCATAGTGGATGGAACGGGCCCCGTTCGCATTCCCTATGGGACTGGAGCTGCCTTTTTCCATGTCTGTATGTGTCGTTAATCGACACACACAGAAATGGAAAAAAAAATGGCAGCCCCCATAGGGAAGAAAAAGTGTAAAAATAGAAAAAAGTAACACACAAACACACAAATAAATATAAACGTTTTTAATAAAACCCTAACATAAAACTGATATAAAAAATTTTTTTGGGGTGACACTGTTCCTTTAAGGCTATGTACACAGAGTTTTTTGCAGGAGGAATATCTGCCTGAAAATTCCGTTTGGAAGTTTGATCAGATTTTCCTCTCCCTGCACGCCAATTTTCGTAGCGTTTTTCGCCCGTGGCCATTGAGCGCCGAGTGCATAAAACAGCGAAATACGCTTTCTCTGCCTCCCATTGAAGTCAATGGGAGGTCAGAGGCGTAAACGCCCGAAGATAGGGCACTGCCTCGCGGGAAAAAGACGCCGACGCCTCCCATTGAAATCAATGGGAGGTATTTTCAGGCCGTTTTTGACGAGTTTTGCGACGCGGTTTCCGTGTCAAAATACTCCGTGTGAACATAGCCTAAAAGTAGTACAAGACGCATAAAAACATTATGCTTAAATGACACAGTGCTGTCAAATCACATCATGTGCTGCGATTTTGTGAAAACCTTTGCAAAAAACGCAATTTGACCGCACTGTGAACACGGTACATCCTAATATCACAAGTAGCAGGAAAACACCGGTATGATGAGCGCTGCAGGATGGAGCCAGTAGTTCTTTCAATTATTACTTGATTAATAACTACCAAGTGGTGCCTTTATCAATTACATGATTACGGTTCGGTGCCGTAATGCTTAGGGGGAGTTCACAGTCTTTTGGCGCTGTTTTTAACATGGAAACCACCTTGGAAATTGGGCCAAAAAACTTCCAAAATCGCTTCCCATTGCTTTCAATGGGGGGCAAAGGTGTTTTCTTTCCCCGCGAGCGGAAAAAAAGCGTTGTGTCCTTTCTTCAGGCGTCATAGTCTCTGACCTCCCATTGACCTCAATGGGAGTCAGAGTAAGTGTTTTCCGTGGCTGTTTTTGCCTGCGGCGCTCAATGGCTGTGGCCAACAAAATACGGCAAGTGTTCTGCCGGCAAGTCAAGATCTGTCTCAAAATTCCTGAAGGAATATTGAGGCAGATTTTTCTGCATGCAAAAAACTAGTATTTAGGCCTCATGCACACGACCGTATTTTTTCCCACCCGTAAATACTGGCGTAAATACGGGTCCGGTGTCACACGTGTTCGACCCGTTTTGCACCAGTATTTACGAACCCGTGCCCGTAAATATGGGTCCGGTGTCACCCGTATTCCACTCGTATTTACAGGCACGTTTTTGGCGGCAAAATAGCACTGCACTAATCGGCAGCCCCTTCTCTCTATCAGTGCAGGATAGAGAGAAGGGACAGCCCTTTCTGTAATAAAAGTTAAAGAAATTCATACTTACCCGGCCATTGTCTTGGTGACGCGTCCCTCTCTTCACATCCAGCCCGACATCCCTGGATGACGCGGCAGTCCATGTGACCGCTGCAGCCTGTGATTGACCTGTGATTGGCTGCAGCGGTCACATGGCCTGAAACGTCATCCAGGACGTCGGGCCGGATGTCGAGAAGGACGCGTCACCAAGGCAACGGGCGGGAGACCGGACTGGAGGAAGCAGGAAGTTGCCGGTAAGTATGAACGTCTTTTATTTTTATTTTTTACAGGTTTATTCTGATCGGTAGTCACTGTCCAGGGTGCTGAAAGAGTTACTGCCGATCAGTTAACTCTTTCAGCTCCCTGGACAGTGACTATTTACTGACGTCGCTTAGCAACGCTGCCGTAATGACGGGTGCACACATGTAGCCACCCGTCATTACGGGAGCTCCATAGACTTCTATGGGCTGCCTGTGCCGTTATTACGGCCTGAAATAGGACATGTTCTATCTTTTTCAACGGCATGGGCACCTTCCCGTGAGAAAACGGGAAGGCACCCGTCGCCAATAGAAGTCTATGAGCCCGTTATTACGGGTCGTAATTACGACCCGTAATAACGGGAGTTTTTACGGTCGTGTGCATGAGGCCTTAAAGTAATTATTTACATTAATCCACAAACTACTGGCTTCCTCCTGCTGCGCTCATCATACCTGTGTTTTCTTCTTCTTCTTGTGATATTACAATTTGGACAGTGGCATAGCTATTGAGGTCGCAGCGGTCGCAATTGAGACTGGGCCCAGAAGCCAGGTGACGAAGATACCGGGGTAATAATGGGGGTTAGTGTTGACCTTTTCACTGGCTAACATTAAGCCCCACCTTAGTAATGGAGGTTGTCAATCAGCCAGCGGCCATTACTATGGCGGTAGTAATAAAGTTTAAAAAAACACAGACAGAAAAATTATTTTATTGAAACCCTTGTTAACCATTTTATTCAGAGTAAAAAACTGCAGTCATCGAAGTAGTCCTCGAATACGATGTAGTCCAACAACCGATATCTAATCCTATCATGTGTGATACTGTCTGCTGAGCTGCTGTATCTAATCCTATCATGTGTCATACTGTCTGCTGAGCCACTGTATCTAATCTTATCGATAGCTACAGGGTCATAGTGCTACAGATATGCTGTCTCCGATATATAATTATATATTTGTGTACGTATGTATATATATATATACATATATATACACATACACACACATACATTTTTTATTGGGGGGAATATATATTGAGGCTATTGCCCCTGATGTTTTAAGACCTTAACTACGCCCCTGAGACCCAGCGATTGAGCTCAAAGCTGTGGGCCGTCAGCCATGAAGAGAACTGGGGGGGGGGGGGGCCATGAAGGACTTTTGCATCGGGGCCCATAAGCCTTTAGCTCCGCCCCTGGTGCAACCACAACTTCTCTCAATGGGGAATCATTTGCCTTCGCAAGTGATGAACTTCTTGCACTTAAAGAGGCTCTGTCACCAGATTATAAGTGCCCTATCTCCTACATAAGCTGATCGGCGCTGTAATGTAGATAACAGTGGTTTTTATTTTGAAAAACTTTAATTTTTTAGCAAGTTATGAGCAATTTTAGATTTATGCTAATTAGTTTCTTAATGGACAACTGGGCGTTTTTTAACTTTTGACCAAGTGGGCGTTGTAAAGAGAAGTGTATGAGGCTGACCAATCAGTGACATAGACTTCTCTCCATTCATGTCCATTTGTACTCAGCAATCTAAAATTGCTCATAACTTGCTCAAAAATGATAGTTTTTCAAAATAAAAACCACTGCTGTTATCTACATTACAGCGCCGATCAGATCATGTAGGAGATAGGGATCTTATAAACTGGTGACAGAGCCTCTTTAAGTGCTAAGATCGGAGATTGGGTCATTTTAGGTGTATTTTTATGATCCGACACCACAGGGCCTCTGCAAAGACACACTAAAAATCAGTTTTGGAAACAAAGTCATCCTTAGGCCAAATTGAACACCTTTAGTTTGAGGTCTTGCCAAGTGCCCAGTAAGATAACGTACACCAAAATATTTCATATCCATACAATCAGAACAAATTCAGAAATAAATCTAGAGGCATGCAAAAGTAAAAACAATATTTATTTGAAAACTTTTACACAACAAATTGAAGAAAACTGTTTTGTTTTATTTTTACTATTTTTTTTGCATTTTTGTAAGATTTTTTAAAAAATAAAATAAAGGAAAACCTATAGTATATACCACCAAATAAAGCCTTGTTTCTGCTGAAAAAAACATACCAAATTTATAGGGATACATATGATTTCTACAAAGTTATAACCAATTAAACAAAGACATAGTGAACTCATAATTTTGCTTTGGTCATTAAGTCCCAGAATGCATGCAGGGGGAAGGGGTTAAAGAGGACCTGTCACCCCTCCTGACATGTCTGTTTTAGTAAATAGTTGTGTTCCCCATGAAATAACAATTCTGGAGCATATTTTCTTAAAACTGTACTTCGTGCCATTCCTCTGTTATTCCTCATAGAAATTTATGAAAAAATTGACAACTGGGTGTTACGAGTTGGAGGTGTGTCCCTACACAGACTGACAATGTCCAATCTAGGCTGACAAAGTGTGTGTGTAGGGACACGCCCCTTTGACAAGGGGAATGGTAACACCAAGTAGTTAAACTTTCAGAAAACGTATGATATGCCATAGTGACAAGTCAGACAATTTGATCGGTGGGGGTCCGAGCACTGAGACCCTCACCGATCGATAAAAATAAAGCGGCAGAAGCGCTCAGGTGAGCGATGTGCCGCTTACTTTCCGATCGCCTTTTCTCGGAAAGCCCAGCAGTTGGTGTACGGACTCAATACAAAGTCTATGAGCCCGTACACCAACTGATCGGTTTTTTGAGATAAGCCGATCAGAAACGAAGCGTCTCAGCGCTCACCCGAGCGTTCCTGCCGTTTTGTTTTATACATCGGTGGGGGTCTCAGTGCTCGGACCCCCACCGATCAAAACTTCTGACATGTCACTATGACATGTCAGAAGTTTTCTGGAAGTTTAGTTACGCTTTAATGTTCAGGATATCTAGCAAGCTAAAAAGCAATCGCTGTGGACGCTGTAAAGATTATGTTAGTTGTCCTATAGCTGTCCTAGAAATGGATCCCAACAATTGGAGAGAAGAAAACAATTCAAATACTTCATTTAATGCTGATTTTAAGGGAAAAAAATTTAATTTAGTGATTAAGTTCTTGGATAAAACACACAGATGCTTTATGTGCTGCTGCAAGCGCTTTGTAACTTTCTCATATCAAGAGGTAAATGATACAGTAAAGAATAAAGTTGCAGCGATGATGAGCTGCCTGTAATTAGTGGGCGCAATGCACTAAACAGTCCACTGGGGGCACTGTTCCTCCTACTTTTAACAACATTTATATTCCATGTCACTGTCATTGTATTACACATCATCTGTATCCTGTTACAGACGACCTGTCCTGACCCTCCAAATATCAGAGGAGTAAAAGTTATCTTATAGAGCCTTCCTTTAGGAGTCAATGCACAAATCACACACTTATAGGATCTCATCCACGTGTAGAAAGCGAAATTCAATTTAAGCCTAGAGATACGTTTAATGTATGATGTCAGGTACAATTTGCACATTGCCTCTCATATGACAAATTAAAGGGGTTGTATGAGCAAAAAAAAAAAAATGTCTTCTATGTTCTAGAAACAGCGCCACTCTTGTCTATGGGCTTTATATGGTACTGCAGCTTAACCTTATTCAAGTGAATGAGGCTGAGCTGCAATACCAGAAACAGACTATAGATAAGAGTGGCGCTGTTTCCGGAAGAAAGAAAAAACATCAATGCTTTTAATACCATACAACCCTTTTAATAAGCTGGGCATCGTGTCATGGTTTCTGGCATCATACCGACAATGATTATTTATAATAGTTACATCTATCTTACCAAAACTGTCCAACCCAATGGTTCTTTGAATGGAAAAATGTACTTGATCATCTGCAGGATATGTGCACACGTAGCGTATGCACTGCGGAATTTACAACTGGATTTTCTGTGTGAAAATTCCTCAGCATATTACAGTAGCAGCAAAGTGGATACGATTTACACAAATCTCGTTAACATGCTACGTAAAAATTTGCTGAAAAAAAGTGCAAAACTTTACCTGCGGATTGGATTCTCAATCTGGGGCAAGTCAAATTCTCTTGCGAAAACGCTGTGGAGTTTCCGCACAGAAAATTTGGTCGGAAATTCTGCAGTGTTTATGCTGCGTGTGAACACAACCAGCACATGGCACCCACTAGCCATGGATTTCCAGTAGATGGTCAATCGTAATGTTCACGTTGATTATTTGTTTCATTTTTGTGCCACTGGGTTACCAAAATATTGAATCATTTCTGATTTCTAACAAAATGATCACATGTATAGGTTGCGTCTGGCTGAAGTAGTCATCGTCTACAGAAAT
Organism: Rhinoderma darwinii; assembly: GCF_050947455.1. Lineage (NCBI taxonomy): Eukaryota > Metazoa > Chordata > Amphibia > Anura > Rhinodermatidae > Rhinoderma > Rhinoderma darwinii. The sequence goes on along the minus strand of NC_134688.1, from coordinate 50,368,482 downwards.
ATCTAAGTACAATATTCATATAGCAAAGGATAAATTATTAACTTAATCATAAAGGATAGCAAAAATAAAAATAATAATAAAAAAATAATACACCTTTAACATAACAATACATATATACACACAATACATTTAATATGACAATATATAATATACACACAGTATACACACATACATACAATACAATACATTTAATTAAAAAAATATATAATATACACAAAGTATACACATACACCTTTATATAGTACATCACAATATACACTACAATATATACAGTCTCATATAATAATACACATTTAACACACACATATATATATATATATATATATACACACAATACATTTAATATGACAATATATAATATACACACACGTGGATATAATACATTATACTATACACTCACTACAATATATACATAGTCTAATATAATATTACCCATTTAACACAATAACAATACATTATAATATACACACATTGATATAATACATTATAATATACACAATTATAATATACACACATTGATATAATACATTATAATATACACAATTATAATATACACACATTGATATAATACATTATAATATACACAATTATAATATACACACATTGATATAATACATTATAATATACACAATTAGAATATACACACATTGATATAATACATTATAATATACACTCACTACAATATAAACACAGTTTTAATATAATACTAGACATTTGTAGATGTGTAGAAGTTGGACACATTGTGGGCACAGTCGCACATGTCGTGCCCTCTTACTGCATTGCCTTCCAGCGTCTACTGCATATACTGTACATAATACACTGCCGCAGAGCAGCGAGGCTGTGTGTTGGCTTATCCAGCGGGCGGTAGGACCCAGGAGGACGCGGCTTGGCAGGAAGGCAGTAAGGCTACCTTAAACCCAGCCCAATGCCTGCTGCTGCGCCACTCTGCGAGCTGGATGGAAAAGCCTCAGCAGCAGCCTCCTCCTCAGAGCTGGAGATCAGCAGCACTTGTGTGCCCAGCGCAGACACCTGTTCCCAGGCACCCTCCAGCTACACAGGGATAAGGGGCTGCCACCTGAAAAGTTTCCCTGCGTTTCTCCTGATGTATGCAGTGTATTCTCCTGCCAAGACAGCGCATGCCTCCCTGGAGTCAGGATCCATACATTCTGACGTAGCCTGGACATCTCCAAACATATCAGGCTGCTGGAAGTTGGCATGAGCAGTGCTGGTCTTCTACCCAATGGAGGAACTCTACATCCCCCCCCTGATGCCCGCCACTGCACGGGCTGATCAATGAGAAGGAGCCCTGCTGAGATGTGTGGACAGCAGTATGTCACTAGTGGGTGAGCTCCCAGTGCTGCTGCCATAGGTTTGACCTTGAACCTCTCAGCCCACAATCTTGTATTATTGATGGATTGAAGAGAGAGAGAGGCACCATCCTCCCCCCTCCCTCACTGAGTCATTCAGAGGATACAGTGTATACATATATATACACCTGACCTGAGCTCTTCCTCTGCATCTGCCTCCACAGCACCTACACAAGGCTGATGGCTCCCTTGGGTGAAGTTGGCAACTATTTTGCTGTGCAGGATGCTGTGTCTTTTGGAAATATACCTGTTCTGCCAGTGGATAACCCTGTGTTGTTAAGTGACCACCTGGGCCAGGCAGAGGCTGGGGGGCTGCCCAGAGGCTCTGCAGTCACTGACTTGGAACACTTAAAGGGGATTCTCAGAAGGAGGCAGCTTTACTGCAGGACTGGATTCCATTTAGAGATATTTCCTAATGGGACTATCCAGGGGACAAGGCAGGATCACAATAGATTTGGTAGGTCATTACAGATGCCATTGATTGCAATGACGTCCAGTGCAGGTAACTGTATCCTTGTTGTGTGAAGTTTTGGGGGGCAGTAATGTTGTAAAGTTCTCTTCTGCATGGGGTGTATGTAGGGGCTTATTAGAAGTAGTTGTCAGGACCCTCTGACTTGTCATCATGTAATTGATGGCCTGGGCTCTATAATAGACCCCCCTCCCCTCCTGGCTATTATTGATCAGCGTCTTTTATACCCAGTTCTATTTGGAGATGTGGTGCAGGGTGACAATATGGAAAGCACAAATGTGGGTTGCCATTTGCTCCCCCCCCAAATTCCTATGTGATTGCTGTGTTGGGTGCATGGATAAATCCATAGACTGGACTAATTTTAAAGAGCATACCATTGGCTCGGACTTCTATAGGGTGCTATTTGTGACTCAGCATTAAGAGCTGGAGACTGGAGGGCGCATAGCATAAGAACCCCCCCCCCCTCCTTGCTCTTACCATTTAACCCTTCTGATGCTGCTGGGACATTGTTCTGCATTGCTACAAGTCTCATCATAAATTTTGAATACACTATTTGCAGCTGCTTTGGCTGTGTGTAGAGTTCTATTCCCCCACCTGTTCAAAGTTCTACATGTTAGATGCTGCAGACATCGGTCCAGGGTGCTTTCATTTTAGGTGTGATCTGAGCACTTGCAGATGGATGATCATTTTAATATCTCCACTATGAGGATCTCGGAGACCTGGATGATGGGAGTAGCAAATGCAGGGGGTGATGGATTGTATCAGGGGGGATGTTGCTGGGTGCAGAGGGGGGATTGCACTTGGCAAGTACTCGCAGGATATAGTGTGGACATCATGTATGAGGGGATCAGTGCGGTCCTGTATGAGGGGATCAGTGCGGTCCTGTATGAGGGGATCAGTGCGGTCCTGTATGAGGACTCTGTGATGGGGATCCAGGCTTGTGCATAGTCCACGACTTACTTTTCTCCTGTGGCCGTAGATCTCCCCATGGGTGATCCACCATGCCCGTAGCTGTCCCACCCCATTAGGCTCAGGCATGATGCAGTGAGGTGTGTGCAGCACGGTACATTGGGGAGAAGCGCATGGACTGCATTGCTCCCAGCCCGGGCTCCATGCCTCCAGCAGGTGTCTAGTGTGTGTGCCATGCCGCCGGGTCCTAACTACCGCCGGCTTCTCCTACACGTGGGGCAGCCCGCAGAGAAGAAAGAGCAGCATCTGCCGCGCTACTACAGACATTACGGGAATCGTTCAATATCCCAGTGCTTGGAATTGACAGGACATTTATTAACATGTTCGTTTCCGGGAACTACTCGGGTATAGGGGAAGCTATATACATCGCAATTACATTAGACCAGCGAGTTTGTATATATTTAGGGACAAATATATTTTTTTTTGGGGGGGGGGGGGGAAAGTCCTCTAAGCCGGTTATGGATGTAAGGACTTTTGTTAAAAAGGAGAAAAAAATCAGATATTTTTAGAATCCACGTATAAATGAAACCACAATTTGATAGGTCGTACGCGGTTGTCTACTGAAATCCCATAACCGCTATGTTCAACTAATCCAGACTCCTCAGATTGCTGAATACATTGACCGGATAATGAACAGCGAATTTTTTTTAAACATTTCTGATACATGTTGGCTAACAATGGCGAATATTTCCAATGATTTTATAAAAATATTTTATTTTTTTTAGCACCGTAGACCTAAAGTTTATTGCTAATTGTCGCCGTTATCCGTCGTATCACGTGAAACGTTGCCTCTTTGGCCAGTATTGACTGGTAATTTTAAGCTAATAGATGTGTCCTTGGTGACCAAGTGATTGTTTCTGATAGAAATCTAGGAGGAAAATGCCAAAAAGTCTCATTTGTGGCATTGCTAAAATTCAATTACAAATCTGTTTCTGGTTATGAATTTTTTTGGGGTCTGTTCAGCTTTAAGAGTATTTTTGAGCTTTTTGCCTTCCACCTGCAGCAGTGAATGTGTTAAGTTTAGAGCACACATCATAAAAGGCACAGTGGCCGGTATATTATAGGAATGTCATATTATGACCACGCTGTTGAGAATTTCCTCCTTCCTTAGCACGCCTGAGACTTATTTATCATTTAGTTAATATGTATTTGCTGCAGTCATTCAGTGATAGCCGGGATTTGAACCTGTGAAGTTTTCTATAGAGTTGTACATTCTTGTGACTTTCTACCCTGGAGCATGGGAAATCTGCATTTCAACTTGAAAGATTACTGCTTATCTGCCTTGTTTTACATGTGTGTGGTGCTAATTGCTCGAAGTAATTGTCCCTGTGAAAATCCTGAGTGCCTCATCATGTCACAAGTAATTAATAACGCGGATAACATTGCTGCGTGGTCGGGGCTGTTAGCAGAAACTAATTAATAATTGATACAATAAATATGGCGGTGTCTACACTGTAGGGTTAAAGGCTACATATGTTTGTATAATACCCTTCCCTTTAGTTTGCAAGCGCCATTATTTGCTACAATGTGACTGAGAATGTTACATCATAGAGATATTCGGCTACAATTTTTTTTTTTTTAGTGCAAATTTTTGGAATTTTTTTTTATTTTTTTAAGTGACCGCTGCAGTCCACAAATTCCATGCAACTCCTTGTTTTCCTTTGGACTGCAGCTGTAACTCAATAGTTAAAATCTATCAGTAGCGCTACAAAAAGTCTCAGGCCAGGGCTACCTCTAGACCTTTTTTCTAGCACCACAGATTGATTTTTAACTCTTGAGTGACAGCATTAGTCCACAAGATTATATGCAGCTCATTGTATTCCTTTGGACTGCGGCTGTAACTCAATAGTTAAAATCTATCAGTAGCGCTACCAGAAGTTTAGGTGTATCAGATCTGATTCATACAATTCCTTCCAATTCAATCTATGATAGATTGTAAATGGTGATCAGAAGGGAAACCCCGTTATGTTGACCACTATGGGTCTATATGGATATAGGTCCGTGCGGAGCTCAGACCGATTTATGATCCAGATGTTGATCTGATAAAGTAGTGGACCACCCCGGCACACCCAGCCGTGTTTAGTCTACGAACTGACACTGATGGAATAACGGAGCCTTTGCCTTTAAGGTCATGGCGTTGGTATTTGCGAATGGGGGTTCCTTTAAATTTCCACGCACATGGGTTATGTTCTTGTGCCATTTTTTTTTTTTCTATTAACTTTAATATCGGTTTTATTCCTTTGTGACTTTGTAATATTTATAAAAGTATGGGTAGTCTACCGTATGTATGCGTGGTACAGTCGTGCATGTTTCTTTAGATCACTTTTAGGAATATTACATAGAACTGTTGCTGTTCCCCTCACCATGTACAAGGATGTGCCATTAATAACCCCTTTGTTTGGGGCAGGACTGGACTGAGGGTGATCCAGGACCCCCAGGCACTAAAGGTCTGGGATCCCTTCACCAACCAGAGTTGTGTGTATTGAGGCTAGATAAGGCCCTTCTGGTCCATACTATGAACGTCAGGCACTGTATGGGGTCTCCCTACCACACTGTGTTATGGAAATAGTATGCCACAACTTCCTTTTCTTTTTTGGAGACATGCAAGTACAGTAGGGCCCTATAGACTTATATGGGTGCTTTTTATTAGAGCTCAATGTTTGCTACTGACTAATAAGCCTGTGGGTCACCTCTGGCCATGGACCCTTAAGCACTGTCTTAAAGTGACCCTCCGATCCCGGGACAACATTTTAAATGATGGTGTATATGGAGTAATATTACCTGGTGCCCTCCAGTTGTGCCCTCTGCCGTGGATCTACCGTTTTAGGGTCCCCTCTGTACTGTACCAAAAATGACTGCAGGGCTTCTTAGACTAAATGTAGTTGCACACGACAAGTGCTACTCGGGCAGTCTTTCACAGCATCTGAGTGGCACCTGATAGTTTTCACTGACCCATTCTTTTTAGCAAGTGAATTGGGTCAGTGAAAACAAACCGACTTTCCGATCCGTGGAAAGATAGGACTGCTCACGTGAGTAGTTCTGTCCAATCCGTAAACAGGGAGTAAATTAGACTCATTCTGAGAAGCGCTATGGCCATTTTGAGACAAGACAGAGGGGACCCTAAAACCGTGGATCACGGGGGCAACTGGAGGGCACCATGTAATATCACTCCATATACCCCATCACAATTAGAATTTTGTCCTGAGACCGGAGGTTCGCTTTAATGCCTAAATGGCCAGTCCGTCCTGGTGTGTGGGGACTGGTAAAAGTGGGATTATAATAAAGAAATCTAAATGTAGAAATGGTCCTGATGACTGGATTTAATGTGCATGAAAAAACCTTTTATAGCCCATAAAAGAACGAAAACCCTATTAAGATGACTAGCTGGTATATACTTATGACAGGAGCAATGTTCTTAATCCCATCCTGGCATAATGTCTATGTGAACGCAGAACTCCGACTTATGTTCAGATTATTAAGTATCCGGAGGTCCGTCTAATTGAGGCGGAAGAAGTCCCATGTAAGCCCAGCCTGAGGTCATTTAGTCTCTGAGCACCTCGATGGCACAGGAGTCTTTCTTCCCACTAAAGCCAGCAGTGAATGGCCCATGTATTCTGCACATTGCGTGAGGTGAGATGGCACCATGCATGTGATAATGTATGGGTGGCATACTGTAATGCTGGCTGGCAAGGTCTAGGGCATATGTAGTCTTTTTAAATCCAGTAACTCCTAATACAGTGTGCGTACCTCTAGCGTCAGCAGAACCGCTGCACGCACAGCATTAAAAAAAAGTAAGAAGAAAAAAAAATCTAGGAGCGTGCAGAATGGCAAAGTCAAGAGAGGAGGTGACCTCCATCTACTGACGCAGGGCACAGAAAATGTTTTAATGCTGCATCTCATCTCCACATAGAGAAATGTGCTTGCCAAGCCTGGCACAGTGACACCGGGCACCACTCCTCTCCCTGCCTCCTCACTCTCCTCCACTGCAGAACATTGCAGATTCACTTAAAGTAGATCTATACATAGGATCCTCAGACCTGCCATTTTGATTTTGCTCTGCTGTCCCTGATGCCCTCTAAATTTTGGGACAAGAGCATTCACGTGGATGCCATCAGATGTTTGCAGTCACTGTAGTCGTCGTCCCCCCTCTACGTTCTGTATCGCAGTCAGTGAGGCACAGTTGTATTTTTCATCATGACATGGCATATATAAAGGGCATGCTGGTTTATTACACATCTAACACTAACAGCATTTGTATGACATTTTTCCCCTAAAAATAAAAAAAAAAAGAAATCGGTAGAAGTTCTTAAATTTTTTTTCAGGTATATATTTTTCTAAGGAAGCTGGATAACGATGACTATGGACGCTAATCCGACTATGGCAGATTCGCCCCTCACCTTTCCTCAAGTTCTGAATGCCAAATTTTAGTCATTTTGCAGCTACACAGGGGTGAGGGATGCATCTCTGTATGTCTAAGCAGATTTGCCATTCAGAGGTCTGGGAAAGCTGGGTAAGAGTCCTGATGGAAATGGTTTGGACACCGCAATATGCTGCCGTAGGTAAGGGCAGCGAATTACAGGGACAGGACTGTTCTATTAACCAAAACGGCCCAAAAAAAGATTGTGCCATTTGGCTAATAGGAGCCTGGTGTATTCATGAAGGGAGCACTCCCCCCCCAAAACCTGTACTTGCCTCCCCCGCCCCCCTCGTGGTGATTGACGGCTGGTCGCTTGGTATCTGCACACACAGCAGCCCGTCAATCACTGCGATGCGGCGGGTTTTGCGCACTCCTGGACTTGCACTAGACTTATAGGTGTACGTCTGGCTAATAGGAGAACGAACCTGTCTGTGTAGAATGCTACTCTTATCTAGGGCTACGTATTGAGGTGATAGAACCGCTTTAATGGAAGCCATTTTGGTTTGAACCAACAAATATTTATATCTATGAAATGGCCAAGTAGAATTTAAAAGTCCGAAAAAGCAACTCCGGAACTTTTAGGCCATGTTCACGTATTGACAATTACATTGGCGGAAATTGGCTAAGATCATTATAATGCGCAGAAAATTTTATCCTTTAGAGTATGTTCACACAGATACGTTGCCTAAAAAAGCACACCGCGTATGCGCCCTGGCCGCCGAACGGAATTCCGGCTGAAAAACCGCACCAAAATTGTGGTGCAGTTTTCCGGCCAGAATGTCTTCTATGGAAAACAGCATGAAAAATAAATAAATTCTATGCTTACCCGTAGCCATGGCGATGTGTCCCTCTGACGTTGTGAAGCCCGGCCTCCTGGGATGACGTTTCATCACATGTGACCGCACCAGCCTGTGGTTGGCTACGGCAGTCACATTAGATGAAACGTCATGGACGCAGAAGCAGAGAGTTGTGGGTAAATATAATCCCTTTATTTTATTTTTTTTCCCTAGTTGCGATTCTTTTTGTGGTGGAATCACCGCTTTTCTGACGCAAAAACTGCTATTTGTTGCAGGTTTTACCTCCCCATTCAATGGGGAAACCAACAGAATAGTGACTATTACACCGGATAAATGTAGATGCTGCGGATTAAAAAAAACGCACCACGGGTCAATTTCTGAACGTTTTTTCAGCTGCCTTTTTATGCAGCAAGTGGATGATATTTGTCCATCTATCTCATCCACTCTGCTGCTACTGTATTAGGGCTTATTCACACGAAAGTTGTATAGTTTGCACTCGGTCGTGTGAATCTAGTCTTCCGCTGCGGATTTTCCGCAATGAAATAAGTTGTGGAAAATCTGCAGTATTTACGCTACGTGTGAACCCGGCCTTACAGTGCAAATTCCCTGAGGGCGAGGTCCTCCTCTCCTTGGAAGGAATGGGGAGAGGTGTGGGAATGAGGAAGCACAAGGTTCTTGGATGGTGAGTTGAGAACCATCATCAGAAGGAGGACTACATATTTAGGCTGGGTTCACACGAGCATGTTCGGTCCTTAATGGACGGAGCGTATTTCGGCCGCAAGTCCCGGACCGAACACCCTGCAGGAAGCCGGGCTCATAGCATCATACTTGTGTACGATGCTAGGAGTCCCTGCCTCGCTGCAGGACAAGTGTCCCGTACTGTAATCATGTTTTCATTACGGGACAGTAGTTCCACGGAGAGGCAGGGACTCCTAGCGTCATACATAACTATGATGCTAGGAGCCCGGCTCCCTGCACTGTGTTCGGTCCGGGACTTGCGACCGAAATACGTTCCGTCCTTTACAGACGTAACATGCTCGTGTGAACCCAGCCTTATTCTTAGATCAAATGTACACGGTGCGTATTATGTGCAGATTTTCCTGCGGTAATTCTGCAGTGTAATGCAGTACCAGCAAAATAAATGAGGTTTTAAGTAATCTCTATGTTGTAGAATTTTTCCACCTGTAAATTAGGTAAATTTATTGTGTTTTTTTAAAATCTGTAGCATGTGAACTTATCTTGCGTTTCTGCAGCATAAAAACGCACCTATTTCCGCAACAAATTGTAAAAACCGCACCTAAAAACACATTAAAAATAATTCTGAACCGTATTACGCATCGTGTGCATGTAGCCTTCGTGTTGGGATCTACTCCACTCGTTATGCCGCTCCTTCCTACATTTGCTTTCATGATTTTTAATAAACTTCTCCTTTTTAAAGGCATCTTTTGCCCCGTCCGCACTGTTGATACTTTTTGGTCCTATTTAACAAGTGGCGACTGTAGAAATCCAATGGTATCTAAGCGCTTATCTGTAGCAAGTGAAGCTGAGATTAAGATTAGGACCACCCATCGGTTCAGTGGCGCAGCTATACAGGTTGCTGAGGTAGCAGTAGCACCCTGGCCCTGGTGCCGGAGGAGTCCAAAAGACCCCTCTGCAACATAACCAGATACCAGTATAAATTAATACTTGTAAGTTGGGGAGCCCTGATAGGGTATGTCCACACGGCAGAATTTTTGCGGCTGATTCCGCCGCACAATTCTGCCTCCCAATTATTTTAAAAAAAGAAGCGTCCTTCCCGATCTTCACCCGAACCTCCCATTGAAGTTAATGGGAGGAGGAATCTTACTGCCTCTGGCAGAAATAATTCCATGGTGGATTTTGCTGCGGGACCCATCAAGCAAAATTCGCTGTGTGAACAGACCCTTACAGATTGTCATGGAGCCCAGGAGCTTCAAGTTCCATCCTCTCTATCAGTGACTGTTTTGCTCTCCATAAATCGCAAAACCGAGGGCATGCTGGAACTTGTTGTGAGTGTCAACAGTGAATATATTGGTGAGAATTTTTCACAAAGAGCAGTAACTGTTGCACCAGGGCACTATGATAGAGCTCCATGCAGCTCTTTCTCATGGCCAGTTATACTAGGAGTTATAAATGAGCTTAAAGGGATATAAACGGTATATGTGCAAAACCATTCAGAGTTCCCAGTGTATAATAAATAACTGCATTCAGAAAAACGGATGATTGACTACTGTAGTGCAGATGTTAGACCACAGGTGTTCCTTAAACCCCAAAAATGATGTCTCAGTAGCCACTTTGATGTGTCTCCTGGGATTTGTTCTGATATAAACTCAGGTCAAGAGCTTCAGTGCAAGCAAGGTGAGAGGAGTCTTTATCATGTCTAATCTCCAGGTTTGTTTATTATGGCGCAGGCTTTCCTATGCAAGCAATGGCACGCAGCAGCCTTCAGAAAAGGCTCTATTTATAAAAAAAAAAATATCTATATATCCACCCAACCCTTCTCCATGAGATTTGCAGGTGATTTCAGGATCAAAGGGAAAAGTGAAGGCTAAGAGCATTGATTGAGGGTTCTGGTATTTGCACTTTGTTACTGTCATTATTCTGCTCGGTGTTTTATTCGTTTCCTTACAGTTTTGTTGTATTACCTTTCTGTATAAGCTGAAAATGTTGTGGCAATTATAATATAAAGGAAACATTCTGGGAAAAATGTATAGTGTTACAGCTGTTCGGGTATGTTCACACCAAGCGGATACGCTGTGTAAAAGCACACCGCGTACCCGCCCTGGTCACCGCAGGGAATTCTGGCCAAAATAGACGCACCAAATTGTGGTGCAGTTTTTCGGCCAGAATGTCTGCTGCGGAAATCCTGCACTGAAAAATAAAATATGAACTTACCGTGGCGACCCGTCCCTCTGACGTTCTGCAACCATTGGATGACCTTTCATCGTATGTGACCGCTCCAGCCTGTGATCGGCTGCAGCGGTCACATGGGATGAAACCTCTCAGGAGGCCGGCCTGGATGAAGAAACACAGAGCTCGAAGTATAAGATTTTTTTATTTTTTTTTCTGAGTTGCGTTGTTTATGGCGGAATCGCTTCTTTTTCGCTGCAAAAAAACGCAACATCTGCTATTTGTTGCGGGTTTTACCTTACCATTGAGGTCAATGGGGGGAAAACCCGCAATAAATAAGAAGCGTTTACGCAAATACTATTGACATGCTGTGGATTTAAAAAAAGGTCAATTTCCGAGCGTTTTTTTATTTTTTTGCTTCTCATTTACGCAGCGTGTGGATGAGATTTGTTCAAATCTCATCCACTTTGCTTCTACTGTATTATGCTGGGGATTTTCCGCAACTAAAACCCGCTACGTATTTACGCTACGTGTGAACTTACCCTTACGGTGTGCATAGACACTGATTTGAGATTCTAGTGTGTGGACCAAAGCCGGGGCATAGCTAAGCGGGCTACCGGGCCATGTGTGTTGGGTGCCAACAGGTCCCTTTGCGTTGGCCAGGATATTTGGAGACCGGGATGGGAGCAGCAAACGAAACCTTTGCCCTGGTGAAGCAAAGCCTAGTTACGCTCTGACCAAATTGTTACAACTTATTCTTTACAAACTTTGAATGGTTTTCAAAAAGTTCGACCTGTCAGCAATATTCCCCAAAACGGCATCCTTCCTTCCATGGCCTTGGCTCACACGGTCTGCTAGATGACTGTTACATGGATCATCACTATTTAATGCCTGCCGTGCAGTTTTAATGTAAATATCCAGCATTGCATCAGTTCTACAATGATTGTGTTGCACTTCACGATCAACCCCATTCCCAACAGTGTGGTCAGCCAGACTGGCGGGTCCGTAATGTGTGGTGGTGATCGTGGACGGCTGGTGACTCACAGGATACTGTGGTGGTATTATTTGCTTGATAATATTTCCCATAAATACGTACTGAGCTTGCAGCTTCTCATGTATGTAATATAGAAACCCTCAGGGGAGAAATGTTCATCTTAATGTTGTGTAGCTGGGAAGTCTAGTCAAACTAGATGAGATTAATAGTAAAATCAAAGGTATAAACAATCAATGAAGGAGCAGGGTGATCATTTCACCCGCGATCTGGGGAGTCTGGTTCTCGGTATTGTTACATTGCACACGGTGCCTTTATTTTTAGTGGAGATACATATACAAATATATCATTGATATGACTGAGTGAGGAGGGGGATGGTACCTGGAAGTGTCCTAGGTGGGTTTTCCATCTTCCTCAGAGACTATTGTCTGTCGGTTTGAATCCCTTTTTTTTTTTTTTTTTGTATTCTGAAACCCCTAATAACGAAATTTCCAGTTGAATAATTCACTAATGAAATGATTGTATTAGGAATTATCGTTCGTGTTCTACTACAGGAAGCTGCAACTATAGTCAGCCATTTTTAAAGCTGTGGGGAAAGTTTTTTGGTCACCTAGTCTGCATATGTTATACACAGATTATTTCCACTTTCCATATCTGTTAGTCCTGAGTATGTCTTCGGGTATGTTCACACGCAAACTCGAAAACAGCTCCTGATTTTCAGACATTATATTTTTAAGCCACTCGCTATTTTCGCTGCGTTTTTGGAGCTGTTTTCTATAGTCTATGAAAAACCGTTCCAAAAATGGCTGAAGAAGTGAGGCACTACTTTTTCGCAGCCCTTTTTTTACACGGCCGTTTTTGAAAACGGCCTGTCTGTACAGAACGCCGTTTTCCCATTTGAAAACAATGGGCAGATGTTTGGAGGCGTTCTGCCTCTGATTTTTCGGCCGTTTACGGCCCAAAAAATGACAGAAAATAAGCTGTGTGAACATACCCTGTGCCTGCTTGTTTATGTACATGGGCGGTTGGAATTTCCACATGCAGGCCCTGGAAATTGTGAATGCCAACTTCTCCTTTTAGGATTTGCATTTATTTCAGTAGGGGGCACCAACATGGATCTGCAGAATCTGAGTGATGAAGAGTATGATTGGTCATAAGGGTAGAAGACTGGCATGTTTGTTAAAGGGTAACTAAACTTTTAAAGCTTTTGACATGTCATCGTAACATGTCAGAAGTTTTGATCGTTGGGGGTCCGAGCACTGAGACCCCCCCACCGATAGCTAAAATGTAGCGACAGGAGCGCTGGGGTGAGTTTCTGCCGCTTCGTTTTTGCGATCAGTCAGGGTCTCCGTGCTCAGACCCCCACCGATCAAAACATCTGACCTGTCATGATGACATGTCAAGTCTTTTTTTTAAAGTTTAGTTACCCTTTTTAAGCAGAAATGTCGTTTTCAGATATTCAGTTTTTATTTAAAAAAAAAAATTGTAATAGGTGATTTTTGTTTAAGTTTGTAGATATTTTGTTTATTTGTGTATGCAGGTTTTTTTTTTTCGGAATCACAATTCACCCATATGCTATAAAGATCAAAAAGAGAAACATGGGTTTGTTTAGATCTCTTTAAAGTTGCAACCTTAAGAGAGTTCTGAAAGTTCTTCATGCTTAATTTGCATATTGTGTCTAAATTGATAATATTGCTTAGGCCTCCATTTGTCCATCTTAAAATTATATTTGGCACACGGCGGGCGGCCTTAAAGCTCTGTAGTATGGAGCTGTAGACACCCTTTATGGGACCTTCAGATAGCACCGTAAGGGCTGGATTTACACTAGACTGAAATGCAGCGGATTTTCCGTAGCGTATTCGTAGTGTTGCTGCAGCAAAATACTTCTGGATTTTATTGCGGATTTCATCCCTTCTACATTACAAAGGGTGAAATCTGCAGCATGTTCTGATTTCCGTTCGGAAAATGTTCAGCAGCATGTGGATAAGGTTTCAAACCTCATCCACATGGCTGGGGCTCGAAGTCGCTGCAAATTTTTTGCATGTGAATCCAGACTTCTACAGAGATACCTCTATGATATGGTGTCAGATAAAGGATACAACATATGTATTTCCATGTAAATCAACAAAAAAAACCTGCGTGCCTCTGTATAAAATCTGAGCCGTATTGAGGTACAGTATGGGCCCATTGGATGCTGTATTGCGCTACCTACAATTGTGTGATAACTTTTTGGATACAGCAAAATGTTTCCAACACTATTACTTCGCAAGAACAGTAAAATCTAATTCTGTGGGTAAACCGCTGAACAGCCCAATAATCGCCCCAACGCCTTCTTTTAAAAACCTTGGATGTCGCGAAGAAATGCCGGTACATTAAAAAAAGATTAAGTGATTATAAAATGGGAGGATTTCACAAATAGCGATTTTTGTAAGAACAAGTGTGCTTTTAACTTGGCGGGGTCTGTAGAGCAGGTATTTTGGGCAGATTATAGGATTTCTGGTCTTGATCGCACATTTGTCCTGTACATGTTCTATTGTTTCCTTGTAACTGTAAAGCCTGCGCTCTGATAGGCTTGAGTCTCTTTAAAGATTTATCGTAACTTGTGTAAACCTGTTTAGAAAGTGTCTCCTCTTGACTCGACATTCCTAACTTTGTTGACTTCGAGCTGTCTAAGCATCCTATTCTACTAAAAGAAAATAAGAAAAAAATAACCGCTGTTTTCACAAGAAGGGGAAAAAAAATGATCAGCGAAAAAGTCAAAGAAGAATGGAAAAATCCACTGAATTACCTTTGCGTAATCTCCACCTAGAGGACATTAAATCCCTTTTCTTTAGGCCTCGGGGGTTAGGATTATGTGATTGTTTCTTCTTGCCCTTAGGAACTGTTACGTGTAAAACCTAGATTAGGTGCTGTGCATTGTTCACCCCGACATCTTAATTGAGGTTGTAGTATTATGTCTTTCTTTTATCTATTTATTTAACAAAACAAAAATTTTATATATATATATATATATACAGTCCAGAGTAGATGAACACAGCACTCCAATGCTATAACAAATCAGGCCATGTGCACGTTACCTGGGGGTGAATCAATTCCCCAAAATCAAATAGAGAAAGATATAGAGCACAGTAACGGCACCAGGACTTCAAGGTAGATGAAAGCAAAAGTGGATTTATTTCACCTCAACACAGCAACGTTTCGGTTCAACAGGAACCTTTCTCAAGCCAGATGGCTTGAGAAAGGTTCCTGTTGAACCGAAACGTTGCTGTGTTGAGGTGAAATAAATCCACTTTTGCTTTCATCTACCTTGAAGTCCTGGTGCCGTTACTGTGCTCTATATCTCTTTCTATATATATATATATATATATATATATATATATATATCCCGCAAAGTTGTTGTATCCTAATGTAAAGGTATATAGTGAATGTTGACTTTTTACTTTTATGCACGTTTCTAGATGTTCAAGGTTGTGCAGATGTGGAGTTGTTGTTGTCTTAAATATACGTAAGTCACTAGCTATGGGTACCTGATAAAGTCTCTAAAAAATTTTTTTATTCCATGTAACACAATAACTTAAAGACATGAGAACGGGAGAAGAGAGATGGCGCTGCAGTTTCTCTCCCTCAGTGTGGGTAAGACTGAATGCTGTGAGAGGGGAGGTGGAGTTTGCAGGGGAGATCTCTGATTGGTCAGATCACATAGTACAGCTCTTACGTCACATGAGGAAGTGCTTCCTCTCTCATGCATGTGCCTTTAACAGAAATCGGCAAGACCCAAAATATGTAGGTTAGTAGGTGGCTTCTTTCTTAAAAATGGGTTGTCCATTGGGGACAACTCCTTTTTAATTACAAATTTGGATAATTCTGTAATAGATGCTTTAATTTAAATTAAATCAGCATAGATCTAGGACCTCTATAGTAAGGGTTTTAGTAGTAAAACTCAGTACTTGGGATGGCTACAATGGAAATTAGATGAGGTTACAGACTATGGACCAGACTGGGATCTAACTTTATTTGGGCGAGGGGGGGGGGGGGGTAAAGAATTTGTTTGGGGTTTGCAATTTCCTCTATCAAGATGATTACATTGATGCTTGTATTATTGGGGAAAAAAAACCGTGCATTCCGATATTCCATAAAGTAGAGCAGCTGAGTCTAACCTCTTCCACTAATCAGACAGAAGTATATTTTGTCCTTGACCAGAAGACCTTTTGTTCAATGTCTAAATCACCATCCAGATAAAATTGTGACAGTAGGAGATAAAACAACCAAGCTGTGTGAAAGGTAACGACTAATGGACCGTAGGTGAAAAAAAAAGGCGGAATTACATGAAAGTTACCTCTGGAATGTTAAGAAAAATGTATTTAACCGTTTATGTAATTCACTTGATTCCATTATCCGTAGGATTAGGAAATGACTAGTAAAAACCATACAGTAGGTGTCGAGGACATGCAGTAAACTCTTCACAGATTGATAAAGATCATTCTATGTTTGCAGTAAATTCTACTTTGGAGTTATCGGGCCGTCCAAGAGCTACAGCGAAGGTGAAACTCCAGTGTGCGTTAGCCCGGGACTTGGTAAACCATAGTTTTTTTTAAAGTTTTTTTTATATATTTTATTTTATCAAAAAACAACATCCAACAATTGGTATCATATAAACCATTCCATTATACAGTTGTTTATAACCCTGTATCCCCCCACGCGACCACGAGCGGGAAAAAAAATAAAAATGTAAAATAAAAATAAATAAATAAATTAAAATGATATTTTAAAATGTACTATCCACGTATTCCATAATGCATCAAATTTGAGAACTTGATTTTTACTCTAATATACTTTTTTTTTTTTAAAACCCTATACCTTGTATTAGCTTGTTTTCCCAGTCAGATATTGTGGGAACCTCAGGTGATATCCACCATTACATTAATGTGATTCTAGCAATTAATAACACTCTCAAAATTGCCATTGAGTCACATTTAGTTACCTTTTAAACTAGTGAGATCTCCCAAAACGATCAGAGTGGGGTCCATAAACCCCTCCACTCCCATCACCTGCTTAATTTCCTCTGTAACCAACTGCCAATATCTCGAAAGTTTTGGACATTTCCAGTACAAGTGGGAAAGATCTGCATATAAGTATTGACATTTAGGGCACTTTGCAGTGGTTCTATAGCCCATCTGGACCAATTTATGTGCTGAAAAATGTAGCCGATTTACTATAAACCACTGCGTTATTCTATGGGAAAATTTATTAGAGCTTATTTTTATGGAATTATATACTTTATCCCATCTTATTTGATTCTCCCCACCAATATCTCTTTCCCACTTTGTCCTACTTGGCAGCTTTTTACTACCTACATTGAACCCCAATAATAGCTTATACAATTTAGATAAGTGTCCTTTGACCCTATTTGACAAAAGCATGTTCATTATTTTACTATCAGACGCTCTCAGAAACGGATTGTCTTGAGTTTTACTTAAAAAGCTCTCGAGCTGGTAAAAGTAAAGATAATCACCTTGGTTAAGGAGGCCTTCAGAGAACATTGTATGTAGTGTTTTTAATTTGCCCCCTTGAAAAAGCTGAGGCACCTGGACAATACCCTTTCCAATCCAAAAATCTGGGTTATGGAATTTTTCTAATCCTGGAATTTACTTATTATACCAGATTGGGGTTTTACTATTTGAACATTTATTTTCCATAAACCTTGTATCATTCCACACCCTATATAGTAGGGTTGTTAGTGGATATTTCCTAAAAGGTATGTTATTCAGTTGTCCCGTCTCCATCAATTCATATATAGTCATACTAGGACTACCTCTTCCCGTCCTACCAAGTAACCCAGAACTGCATCCTGCTTCCACTCCTTTATAAAAAGCAGCTGGGCTGCCAAAAAGTACATTCTAAAGTTTGGGGCTGCCAACCCTCCTTCTGATAATGGATATGTAATATATTTATATCTACATCTGGGAACTTTCCCAATCCAGATAAAGTCATTTATAATAGCATTCAACTTATCAAAATATCTCATTCTTATCCAGACAGGTGAGTTACCCAGAATGTATATAATCTGTGGAAGCAGAATCATTTTTGTCAATGCTACTCTTGATGCCAGAGAAATTGCAAATTGTTTCCAAATTCTACATTTTTCTCTAATCCTTCTAAGCCAGGGGTCTCAAACTCGACCGGGTAAGTGGGCCACATATAGAAAAAATGGGAAGTTGACAGGCCGCATTACTTTCAAATTTGATACAATACAAAATTATTGTTAATAAATTAGTTGTTTGAACTACTATAATACTAAAACTACATTACTATAATACTAAAACTACATTACTATAATAATAGCGCGAGGTTTAAAATTTGAGAGAATTCTCCACGTCCTTATTTCAACAACCCAGTTTAAGTGTCGCTAAATGCAGTCCGGCGGCTCAGTTGGCAGCGTTTGGCAGACACACGTCAAGATTGGGCAGCCCCTTTTTAGATAGTGCCTCAGTGCCCTCTGTAGATGATGCCACAGTGCCCTCTGTAGATGATGCCACAGTGCCCTCTGTAGATGATGCCACAGTGCCCTCTGTAGATGATGCCACAGTGCCCTCTGTAGATGATGCCACAGTGCCCTCTGTAGATGATGCCACAGTGCCCTCTGTAGATGCTGCCACAGTGCCCTCTGTAGATGCCTCCACAGTGCCCTCTGTAGATGCTGCCACAGTGCCCTCTGCAGATCATGCCACACACACCCCAAGTAAATAGCTCCATTGGCGCTCGCTCTAGGAGTGGAATCCCTAGCCAAAGCGTTGCTGGCGCTTTGGCTGGGGATTCCTCTGCTGTTGGAGCCCCTGACGTCACTGTCTAGTCCATACACTGTGACGTCAGGGGATTCTCCTGGACGGGAATGTGATATCCGTGGCAACCCCAGAGCTGGAGTCCCGGGCAGAGCACTAGTAGGCTCTTCCTGGGACTCCAGCTGTGCTCCTGACATCACTGGGACTCCTGCTCTGGGAAAGCCCCTGACATCACTGTCGATTGTATGGACAGCGATGTCAGGGAATTCCACAGAGTCCCGGAGCAGAACCGGTACTAGCGCTCTGCACGGGACTCCAGCTCTGGGGAACCCCAGACATCGTTGTCAATATGAAGACAGCGATGTCAGGGGATTCCCCAGAGTCCCGGAGCAGAGCCTATACTAGCGCTCTGCACGGGACTCCAGCTCTGGGGAAGCCTCAGACATCGCTGTCAATATGGGGACAGCGATGTCAGGTGATTCCCCAGAGTCCTGGAGCAAAGTCTGTACTAGCGCTCTGCTCGGGGGAAGACCCTGACAACACTGTCCATATATGGACAGCGATGTCAGGGAATTCCACAGAGTGCCGAAGCAGAGCCGATACTAGCGCTCTGCACGGAACTCCGTCTCTGGGGAAGCCCCAGACATTGCTGTCCATATGTGGACAGCAATGTCAGGGAATTCCACAGAGTCCCGGAGCAGAGCCTGTACTAGCGGCTCTGTGTCCCGCGGGTCGCATGCAGCCCGCGGGCCGCGTGCTTGAGACCCCTGTTCTAAGCAGTGGTTCAACATTTAATTCAATATACTGTTCTATTTTACTAGATACTACCACCCCCAGGTATTTAAAATTCTCCTCTGGTCCCAATATTTGCAGTTCACTATTATGTTTTAAGATTGAATTTACCAAGGGTAATAATACAGTTTTACCCCAATTAATATTGACTCCTGAGAATTTACCAAATTTAGTAAATATATCCATAACCCTACTCAGGGATGTCTGATAACTATCCATGAAGACCAGAACATCGTCTGCGTATAGACTTATCTTTTCTTCCTCCTTTCCCAGTTTAATCCCCTTTATTTCCGTGTCTTCTCGCATAGATTGTGCCAGAGGTTCCATGACTAGGGCAAAAAGCAGGGGTGACAGTGGGCACCCCTACCTTGTTTCCCTTGCCATGGAAAAAAACTCTGTATATCGCCCATTCACCGAGATTCTTGCCCGGGGGTTGGCATACAAAAGGCGAATCCATTTTATAAAATTTTTCCCAAAGCCCATTTTCTCTAATAACAAAAACCTCAACTCTACACTATTAAATGCTTTGGATGCATCTAAAGAGAGGATAGCCTTCCCACTCTCTTCCGATGTAGCCATTTGTATATTGCTGTATAGTCGTCTTATGTTAATGCTAGTGGATTTTCCTGGGAGAAAACCGGTTTGATCTTTAGAAACCACCTTAGACACCACTCCAACTAATCTATTTTGCCAACACCCGGGCAAGTAGCTTTATGTCGGTGTTCATTAAAGATATTGGGCGGTATGCATCCAACTCCTTGGTAAACCATTGTACTTAATGATGTATATGGTGGAATATTCCGTGGTGCCAGTCTGAATGCTTCTCCTATTAGGGTATATTGACATCATAAAGGGAGTCCCGCTCTGGAGGACTGAGCGCAACCAGTCATTCTATTCATTTACATGAGCACTATCTAATACCACTTTTCTCCTGCAGCAGGGTTTTAAACGGGTTCTCTGTTTTAAAACCATTTTCTTGTGCCCTATTACGATATGAGTGGCTGATGTGGAAAGGTCCACCGCTTGGTCTCCCTTCCTCCTCCTGTATTACCATTTCAGAATTGACTCTTGTCATTGATGGAAATGTGCATTGTTCTCCATTCATCACGTTTTTTAATTTATTTTTTTTTGCAGGAGCATCAAGGTGATCTAAGTTTTGTCCATTAGAACCTTACATGGTCCTGGATTTATGGCTGTATCCCAGACACTAAAAGTCGTTTCCCCCACCTTAAACTCCTAACTAGGGAGCGCTCAGTAGTGAGACCCCCCGGCAATCCTCTTCTAATAGGAGGAAATATAAAGCTGCTAATAAAGAACTTGTAAAATTTTCTTTACAAATATGTAGGCAAACGTTCAAATTCTTTGGTAGAACTTGAAATATTTAACGTTCTATTAGGCAGCCATCACCAAAAAAGATTCCTCTTAGATTTGGACATTTAATGCACAATATCAGAGCTGAATTAGTGGGTGCCACTTTGCCAAATAGACGATGCCTAAAGTGTCGTCTTTGGGGGCAGAAGATATCACACCATGTCCCTGTCGGGCGTGAATGAGTCGGAGCTAGAATTGTGTCCCGTGACTTGTCTCAAGTATAAAAACGGAATTGTCTTTGCTTCCCGGTAGCACTGAAATGAAATGATTGTATAAATGCTGACTGCACTTCCCATACCCTGTACCTGTTTCAGCTGCAGAACTGGCCAAGTCCTATCAATCACTGTATTGTTGCATGCTGATGTATAGGATTGGATTGAAATGTAAATCCATTTCCAATACGCATAAATGATCTCTTTTGGCCTTTGAAAATAGGACCGTAGGTACATATGATTTTTAAGGCCATGAATTTTAGAGAGATGTCCAGTTTTCTGCTTAAACTCCGACTGATCGCGAATGGCCGGAGCGAAACTATGTGACAAAACGATCTACTTTGACTGACGGAGATGTTTGAAAAACACATTGGCTCTGCTTTTCAGCTATTCTCTAATAGCTACTACTTAAATTGCTTCATTTATTGCTGGATTTATGGTCTGTGATGTCATGATCCGAGTCAGTTGGCGCCGTAATTTACTTGGCTATATATGGCCTTTTATGGCTGAAATGTCTTCTGGAATAAAGTCTTGGTTTATGGCATGCTGTTGGAGTCCACTGCCTTGGTTTTCCATATCTTTATATGTTCAGTATATAATTGGGAATTGGTGGTGCCCTGACTAAGCTACACGGACCTTAATAGCCATGGAGAGAGACTTGTTGTTTGACTATATTGAGATGACCCCTTTGCGCACAATAAAGACGTTGATGGTATATTGCTAGGATATACAATTTGTCTTATTGGTATGGGTCCACCAGCTGTGATTCGGACTGATCACTACAATGAAGTGGCCACATGGTCAGCCATTGACTATAGAGGATCGACCACGTGGCCTTGAAAAAGATGAATGGAGCCGAAGTGGCATGGTGCTTTCCATACAGTATATTAGGGACTTGCTATAAATGCAGTTTATTAATATATAAGGTGAAACTATTGTCCTAATCTCTATATCTGCAGCGATAATTGGAATTTTATTCCATATAGTGACGGTGATGCTTGATAACTTAGGTTTGGCTGATCATACTACGGCCTGTAGTTACAGCACAGATGGATAACTGCAGCTATATGTCCCCATTCATTTCCTAAAAAAATGAAGTTAACCTTGAATCGGCAGATTAACTGGGAATTGGAAACGTTTAGTGGCACCAGATCTTCTAGATAGACAGTCATTTGCCATATGAGACCATAGGAAAGCTGAGTGACAACCTGTGTGGGCGCTGTAATGAGGGTCCTAGCCGTTGTCACCCAACTACTTTTGTTACTATAACCAGGAGTTTAGCTATAGGGGTGCAATGGTGGTAGTCTCGTATGGACTCATTTGGCAGGAGGGGCCTTTTGGCCCCATCAGGCACCAAAAATGATATACTTATTATAAATCGTATAAATGGCACATGGCATGGTAGGTCCCTTATACTCTGAAATAAACTAGTAGGTGAGATCTTGTGAGAAATAAATAATGTTTGACCTCTTCATTTGGAGCTACCTTAAAAATATTAGGAAATTATACAAAAAGCAATTCCCCAAGCGCTCCTGCGATGTAAAGGGGGGGGGGGGGGGGGGATTACAAAGTATAGGAAAAGGAAGCCATTCTGATAATATTATTAAAGATTACTATTTATGCAGTAATCCAATATAATCTTGAGTGGTTTAAATGGTGGAGTTCCCCTTTAACATTTCAGTTTGGTTGGTAGGTAATTAGATAAGCACTACAGGTACTGAGAAGGTCCCTGCATTGTGTACAATGATCAGCATCTGCAGTCTTCGCTCCCAAGCAGGTTAGCAATGGGTTGGGGAGTTCTTGTAAAGAAAAGTGAAAGTGACATGCGGCGTTATCCAGGGATAACATATTGAAGATATTTGCATGAGCGAGTCATACTAGGCAGAGAAGTGCTCCGCTCTATGCCTCTGTCCGTATGGATTCCATTATTTGTGAGACATTTGGAGAGCAGTGTGTGGTCCACAGGCAGCACAAATCGAGGAACAAAAGGACTACAGGAGGCGAAGGAAAGGCCAAAAAATCAGTTCCTTGTGAAACATTGGTAAATGGATGAAGAATTTCATGTGCTTTTGGCCTGCATTGTTAAATATAAACATAAAAAAATATATAAAATGAAAAGAAAAACATTGGAGAAAATAAAATAATTTTTGGGATGAACTTGTAGGATACATAGTAATATATAAAAAAAATATATAAGGCCTCATACACACTATCATGTTTTTGCATTCTTTTCTATGGCCCCATGCACCCGACCATGATTTACACAGATCGGTGCGGGGGATGCAAATTTCCCCAAAAAACATTGGGGAAGCATTTTACTGTCCGGATTTGCGGATTCACCAATACTGGTGAATTATTGTGGATCTGTGAGTCCAGATGACACACAAGGGTATTTTGCAGTCCGACTCGGCTGAGGTACTCTTCTTTATATCTGTTGTAACTAAATAAATTTTTTCCTTTTTTTTTTGTATATGCAGTAAGCATGGATCAATTGCTGTGGTAAATGGCCGTATATTTGGGTGGCCATATTGTACAAGCCCCAACCATGTTACCACACACCAGTCAATAGTGACTATGATAAGTCTCCTTCATACAACTTTTTCTTCCACATCTTCTCATTTTTGACAATTTATTCAGTAAGATTAGTTGCCAAATTTATTTTTATTATTTAGAAGTACCGTGCAGATGATCCTATATAAAATGGGTTCAGTATTTTTTTTTATGTTGTTTTTTTTTTTTTTTTTGGGGGGGGTGGTTAGGCTTCTTAGTAGCGTTCTATGATTGTCGCCATTTATACTTCTGGGCAATTGTGAAAAGGCTTTTCTCGTTAATTTGTTGTTCTCATAGAAGGTCCATAATAAAAGAGTGGCAGATGGGCTTAGTTTGGCTAAAGCTTCACTTTGTATTTTATTTGTGTGCTTTTTGTTAAAAAAAATATATAATAATTTTTTGTAAAGCTCTAAAGTTGACATATACTAGTCCTTCTTAATGAATTAGAATATCATCAAACCGTATTTAGTTCACTAATTCAAATCAAAAAGTGAAACTCATATTATATAGATTCATTACACGCAGTGTGATCTATTTCCAGCATTTTTTCTTTTAATGTTGATGATTATAGCGAATGGTTAATGAAAACCCAAAATTTAGTGTCTCAGAAAATTAGACTATTATATAAGCCCAATTTAAAAAATGATTGATTTTTAATACCGAAATGTTGTCCTACTGAAAAGTATGTCCAGTATATGCCCTCAATACTTGGTCGGGGCTCAGACTCTGCATGAATTACTGCATCAATGCGGCGTGGCATGGAGGCGATCAGCCTGTGGCACTGCTGAGGTGTTATCAATGCGGCGTGGCATGGAGGCGACCAGCCTGTGGCACTGTTGAGGTGTTATGGAAGCCCAGGTTGTATGATAGCGACCTTCAGCTCGTCTGCATTGTTGGGTCTGGTGTCTCATCTTCCTCTTGACAATACCCCTCTATATCTATGGGGTTTAGGTCAGGCGAGTTTGCTGGCCAATCAAGCGCATTGATGCTGTGGTTATTACACCAGGTATTGGTACTTTTGGCAGTGTGGGCAGGTTCCAAATCCGGCTGGAAAATGAAATCCGCATCTCCATAAAGCTTGTCAGCAGAGGGAAGCAGGAAATGCTCTAAAATTTCCTGATAGACGCTGCGCTGACTCTGGACTTGATATAACACAGTGGACCAACACCAGCAGATGACATGGCCCCCAAACCATCACTGACTGGAAACTTCACACTGGACCGCAAGACACTTGGATTGATGCCTCTCCACTCTTCCTCCAGACTCTGGGACCTTGATTTCCAAATGAAATGCAAAATGTACTTTCATCTGAAAACAGGACTTTAGACCACTGAGCAGCAGTGTTGGTCCACTGTGTTATATCAAGTCCAGAGTCAGCGCAGCGACGACCGGGAAATTTTTGAGCACTTGATGCTTCCCTCTGCTGACAAGCTTTATGGAGATGCTGATTTCATTTTCCAGCAGGACTTGGCCCCTGCCCACACTGCCAAAAGTACGAACACCTGGTTTACTAACCACAGTATCACTGCGCTTGATTGGCCAGCAAATTCACCTGACCTAAACCCCATAAAGAATCTATGGGATATTGTCAAGAGGAAGATGAGAGACACCAGACCCAACAATGTAGACGAGCTGAAGGCCGCTATCAAAGCAACCTGGGCTTCCATAACACCTCAGCAGTGCCACAGGCTGATCGCCTCCATGCCACGCCACATTGATAACACCTCAGCAGTGCCACAGGCTGATCACCTCCATGCCACGCCACATTGATACAGTAATTAATGCGA
Source organism: Rhinoderma darwinii (assembly GCF_050947455.1). NCBI lineage: Eukaryota > Metazoa > Chordata > Amphibia > Anura > Rhinodermatidae > Rhinoderma > Rhinoderma darwinii. The sequence continues at coordinate 50,343,113 of NC_134688.1, read as the reverse complement.
AAGGAGCCCGACCAAGTATTGAGTGCATATACAGTATTCTAATTAATTGAGAAGGACTAGTATAGGGCCTATGCCTTTTTAACAAAGCGTGATCTATATTAATTTTAATAACAAGTTCTTAATATGACTTGTATTTGTTAGATTTTATATAGGTAATTTTTTTTTTTTAACATGTATTGGTTAAAGAGACTCTGTCACCACATTATAAGTGCCCTGTCTCCTACATAAGGAGATCGGTGCTATAATGTAGGTGACAGCAGTGTTTTTTATTTAGAAAAACTATCTATTTTTACCACTTTAGGAGCGATCTTAGCTTTATGCTAATGAGTTGCTTAATGCTCAAGTGGGAGTGTTTTACTATTGACCAAGTGGGCGTTGTACAGAGGAGTGTATGACGCTGACCAATCAGTGACCAATCAGCGTCATGCACTTCTCTCCATTCATTTAGTCAACGCATAGGGATCCTGCTAAATCAGTATGTGCTGTCTTATACTGATACATTAACGTTACTGAATTGTTTAGACAGTGAATAGACATTCCTTCCAGCCAGGACGGGATGTCTATTCGCAATCCCTGCACTTCGTTAACATTTCTGTGGTACTTACAGCAGAGCAAAGTGTAATCTCCCTGTAACCTGTCATTTACAGCGTGATCTCGTGAGATTACACTTGCTCTGCTGTAAGTACCACAGAAACGTTAACGAAGTGTCGGGATTGTGAATAGACATCCCGTCCTGTCTGGAAGGAATGGCTATTCACTGTCAAGACACTTCAGTAATGTTAATGTGTCAGTCTAAGACAGCACATAGCGAACAACGCAGTGTCACTATGCACTGACTAAATGAATGGAGAGAAGTGCATGACGCTGATTGGTCAGCCTCATACACTCCTCTGTAAAACACCCACTTGGTCAATAGTAAAAACACGCCCAGTTGTCCATTAAGAAAGTAATTACGATAAAGCTAAAATTGCTGATAACGTGGTAAAAATAGATCGTTTTTGTAAATAAAAACCACTGCTGTTATCTACATTACAGCGCCGATCACATTATGTAGGAGATAGGGAATTTATAATCTGGTGACAGAGACTCTTTAAAGTTGTGGGTTTGAGGTGATTAATAATATAGAAGTATAAAATGTTTAAAAAAATTATTCATTGATGGGAAATAAGGAAATATGTTGTAATCCCTTCATTGTTTTGGAAAACTAGTACAATGGACACCACCATGCTTCAATGTGGAAATTGTTCACTTTGGGTGCGGTGTTTGCACCACACAGTGTTTCCCATAATGGCCAAAAATCTTAATTTTAATCTCGTCTGACCAGAGAACCTTCTTCCATGTGTTTGGGGAGTCTGCCACTGTTTGGTGAACTAAAACCGTGTTTTCTCCTGCTTTTTTTTAACCCCTTCCCGCCGCAGCCCTTTTTCAGATTTTCATTTTAGTTTTTCCCTCCCCACCTTCCAAAAGCCATAACGTCTTTATTTTTCCGTCGCTATAGCAATATGAGGGCTTGATTTTTGCGGGACGAGTTGTAGTTTTTCCTAGCACCATTTATTTTGCCATATAATGTACTAGGAAACAGGGAAAAAAATTATTTGTAGGGTCGAAAATGAAAAAAACAGCGATTCCTCCATGTTTTTTTGCGCGCAGTTTTTACGAAATTCACTGTGCAATTAAAACATGTTAATTTTATTCTGTGGGTCTATATGATTACGGCTATACCAAATACGGCGATTCCAAATATAAATAGTTTTTTCTATATATTTTACTGCTTTTACAAGTAAAAACCTAAGTGTAAAAAAGAAAATTTATTTTGTGTCGCCAAATTCCGAGAGCCATAACTTTTTTTTATTTTTCCGTAGATTAAGTGGTATGAGGGCTTATTTTTTGCGAGATAAGCTGTAGTTTTTAATAATACAATTTTGGTGTACATTCGACGGTTTGATCATTTTTTATTTCATTTTTTTTGTGGGAGATTAGGTGACCAAAAAATAAAAATTCTGGCGTTTACAATTTTTTTTATTTTTATTTACGGCCTTCACCGTGCGGGTTAAATAATGATATATTATAATAGTTCAGACTTTTACAGACGTGGCGATACCAATTATGTTTATATATTATTTTACTATGCTCTAGGGAGAAAATGGGAAAAGGGTTTTTTATTTTGTAAAACTTTTTTTTTAATTTTAAATTTTTTTTTTTTTTTACACAAAGATGGTGGACCTGGGGGCCTTCATTAGGCCCCCAGGCAGCCTTAGCAACCATCACCCCCCCGCGATTGCATTGCGGGGGGCGCGATGAGCTGTTAAGGGGGTCACCCCCTCTTTCTAACGCTTTAAATGCTGCGGTCGCTATTGACCGCAGCATTTAACGAGTTCAACGAGCGGGATCACGCTTGAGCGCGATGCCGCTCGTTACTCTGAAGTGTCAGCTGTAACAAACAGCCGATACCCGCATCGTATGGAGCCCGCTCCATAATAATAATAATAATCTTTATTTATATAGCGCCAACATATTACGCAGCACTTTACAATTTAGAGGGAACATGAAAACAATATCAGACATTACATAGTGACAAAGTTCATTTACAATTCAAACCTGGGGAGTGAGGACCCTGCTCGCAAGAGCTTACAATCTATGAGGACATAAGGGAGACACAAAGTGTAATAGTGTTTGTTCTGTACAATGGTCCGGCCATTTTTATACACATGCGGTGGTAACATAAAGCTGCATGAGCCGGTCACCAGCCAGTATCCGTGTATGACGGACATGAAGAGAAGGAGTGTGAGGGAATCTTATTCTGATGACTAATCTAAATGGAGGGCCATGAAAAGGAGTCAGATTAGGGAATGTTATAGGCCTGTCTAAATAGATGTGTTTTCAGGGCACGTTTAAAACTGTGGATATTGGGAATTAATCTGATTGTCTGGGGTAGCACATTCCAGAGGACGGGTGCAGCACGAGAGAAATCCTGGAGACGGTAGTGGGAGGTTCGGATTATGGAGGATTTTAATCTAAGGTCGTTGGCAGAACGTAGAGCCCGAGTAGGGTGGTAGACAGAGATGAGGGAGGAGATGTAAGGAGGTGCAGCACTCTGGAGAGCTTTGTGGGTGAGAGTAATAAGTTTGAATTTTATTCGGAAGGGGATGGGCAACCAGTGCAGTGACTGGCACAGATTAGAGGTGTTGGTGTAGCGGTTGGTCATAAAGATGAGCCTGGCTGCTGCATTGAGGATAGATTGGAGAGGGGAGCGTTTAGTGAGGGGAAGACCGACTAGTAATGAGTTACAGTAGTCAAGACGAGAGTGAATCAGAGCAACAATGAGAGTTTTGGCAGTTTCCTCCGTAAGAAAAGAGCGGATTCTGGAGATGTTTTTTAGGTGAAAATGACAGGAGCGTGAAAGTGATTGTATGTGAGGAGTAAAGGAAAGATCTGAGTCAAAAATAACCCAGAGACAGCGGGCGTGCTGCTTAGGAGTTATGATAGTGCCACACACAGAGATAGAGACATCAGGTTTAGGGAGGTTAGTAGATGGTTGGAACACAAGGAGCTCAGTTTTAGAAAGATTCAGTTTCAGATAGAGAGAGGACATGATGTTAGAGACAGCGGACAGACAATCACTGGTGTTCTGTATTAGAGCAGGGGTGATGTCACGGGAAGAGGTATATACTTCCCCCCCCCCCCCTACCCGACTTTGGCATATGGATACGTCAAATGTGGGGAAGGGGTTAAGCAATTTTTTTATTTTTTTCTGGCCACTCTTCCATAAAGCCCCTCTTTGTGGAGTGTATGGCTTATAGGGGTCCTTTAGATAGACATTGCCATCTCCGCTGTGGATCCTTGTGGCTGCTTCAGTGTTATCGTTGTTGATTCTCTGATTATTGCCGCCCTTGCCCGGTCTGAGTTTTAACGGGTGGCCTTCTCTTGTCAGGTGTGTAGTTGTGCAATATTCTTTCCATTTTGTTAAAATTGATTTAATGGTGCTCAAAGACTGGGATGTTCAAAGACTGGAATATTTCTTCTAACCCAACCCTGATCTATACTTCTCCTCCACGACTTTGTCTCTGACCTGTTTGGAGAGCTCCGTGGTCTTCATGTTGGTTGCTTAGTGGTGCAGTAGACTCTTCGGCCTTTCAACTGACGACATGTGATACATGTGATTGCTCACAAGGACCCTATTCAAATAATTATGTCACTTCTGAAGTTAAGGGGTAACTAAACGTTCAACAAATTTCTCACATGTCACGGTGACCTGTCATAAGTTTTGATTGGTGGGGGTCCGAACACTGAGAACCCCACCGATTGCTGAAATAAAGCGTCAGAAGTGCTCGTGTGAGCGCTGAGCCGCTTAGTTTCTGTTGAAATTTTTCTGGAAAGCCGATGAAGCGGTGTACGGGCTCATAGACTTTCTATTGAGTCCGTACACTGCTACATATATTTCTGGAAAAAGCCGAACAAACGAAGTGGCTCAGCGCTCACACGAGCACTTCTGCCTCTTTGTTTTAGTAATTTGGTGGGGGTCTCCGTATGACCTGTTTGAACTTTCAGTTACACTTTTTAATTTGGCTTGATCAGACCTTATTTAGGGGGTTTATAGCAGATGGCGTGAATACATATGCACTCACAACTTTTCCGTTTTGAAATTATTTCTTTTTAACTAGGTATTTTTTGTTTTTTCATTTTTCAATGTTACAATTTTTTAACTATTTTGCCAGGTCCTTTACATAAAATCAAATTTTAAAATCCATGTTGAGTCCAAATTTTAATGGAACAAAACAGGAAAACACCAAGGGGGGGGGGGGGGGGGGGTACACCTACCTCGATCATCCCAGTGTAGAACCTCTTTACGTTCCCCCAGAGAAAAAAACCTGACAAACGACATAAATATCAGATACTGAAGGCTTTAATCTCTATTATGACATGAAATCCTCTACTGTTACAGCAGAACATTTTACAAATCAATAACTCTGGGTTAGTGCAAAATGAAAGCATTACATCGTATTACCTATAGATACAGAACAATGTAATGCATATAGATGATATATATTTATCATGGAATCTCCCATCTGTATTAAAAATTCTAATAAAAATAAACACAATTTTTTTTTTTTGCATTTCTCTTTGTACAAGAAACGGTGGGTGTGGACCATGTATAAACCTTGAATAATGCATAGACCAATTTAAGGAATGCATCCCTGCTTTATTTTTGAGCTGCACATGTTGTTCTCTGGGGATTTAACCCTTGCTATACTAGATTTATGCAGCACATGGCTGGTATTGATTAGTGCATAGTCTATTTTGTAAGAGATTCAAAATTAATTGTGCAAAAATCCATGTAAGTGCTTTTTTATGAGGCTCGGGAGACAGTGGACCCAGTAATATGGAAGTGAGTTATTTCATTGTAACACATGAATGCTGCGGCAAGCACTGGACAGATAGGCCGATTCTTAAACAAAGGAATATAAATTTACAAATCCTCAAAAATCTGTTTCACCTTCTACTAAAAAGTGAATCTTTTCATTTGCAGGCACAGCAAAGCTTCACATTGCTGGATGCTAAAGGGCAAAGAGGAGAACACATCAGGAATACAGAGATTGTCCTGGAGAGTCTGTCTATACATTACCATATAGTAGTAGGAATGCACTTTAGGATATTGATGCTAGAAAATTTGCTAGAATGTCAATTTAAGGTCAACATCTAAATAAAGTATAAAATACCTAAATCCAATCATGTCTGTAATTCTAGATTTTTGGAGAAAAAGGTCGTTTTCTTACCACCCAAAAAGACTAGTAAATTGGGATGTAGATTGTAATCTAAATCCTTTGAAATCTAATCCTAAAAATCTGAATTGGCTGACAAGTAAAGACTTTCCTATAATAATAATATTATTATTTATATTATACAAAGGATTTACTTGTTTTTGCACTTGCTATGTTCACACGGGGTATTTTGCAGGAGGAATATCTGCCTCAAAATTCCATTTGGAAGTTTGAGGCAGATATTCCTCTCCCTGCACGCCGATTTTCGCGGTGATTTTCGTGCCGTTTTTCGCCCGCGGCCATTGAGCGCCGCGGGCATAAAACAGCGCGAAATACGCTTTCTCTGCCTCCCATTGAAGTCAATGGGAGGTCAGAGGCGGAAGCGCCCGAAGATAGGGCATATCGCTTCTTTTTCCCGCGAGTCAGTTTTACTGCTCGCGGGAAAAAGACGCCGACGCCTCCCATTGAAATCAATGGGAGGCATTTTCAGGCCGTTTTTGCCGAGTTTTGCGACGCGGTTTCCGCGTAAAAAAACTCGGCAAAATACCCCGTGTGAACATATGTTCACATAGTTTTTTTGCAGGCGGAATTTCTGCCTCAAAATTCAGTTTGGAAGCTTGAGGCAGATTTTCCTCTCCCTGCATGCCGATTTTTGCAGCATTTTTCGCCCGCGGCCATTGATGTTAATGGGAGGTCAGAGGCGTAAACGCCCGAAGATAGGGCATGTCGCTTCTTTTTCCCGCGAGGCGGTTTGACCGCACGCGGGAGAAGACCGCCCGCATTTTAGGGCCGTTTTTGACGATTTTTGCGGTGCGGTTTCCGCGTCAAAAAACTAGTCAAAAAAACTCAGTGTGAACCCAGCCTAACTTGCTGTATTTCCAAATTATCCTGATGGGTTTTTCATTAAAAAAGGGACATGGGCTCCGCAGTCTCCCAGAGCCCCTTTTTCATAAGATCGATTTGGGTCCCAGCTTGTGGAACCTCCACCAATGTTATCTCATGACCTGTTTCCATGAACAGTGGAAGGTGCACACACCCTTTACATTTTGGGTGGTTTTAGGCTCTGCTTGTTTAATATGTAGAATGAGGCCTCATGCACCAGATCCTATTATAGATCCATATTGTATGGATCTATAATATAGCACCTATAGAAACCAACATCCATTTTTGTAGTAAAGCGATAAGTTGCGATGTTGCCTTAGCCTTCTAGTCAATAAAAAGCGAGGGAGTACCAATAATTAAAAAAAAAAAAAAAAAAGGGGAAATCTGTATGTATCATAAAGCTAATCGATCTAGCAATCCACACGTTAAACTTTTTACTATTGCTGGGAAACGCAGAATCCAAATAATGCCGGAAAGTAAGGCCCTCGAGTTAAAACCTATTTTCCTTGTGATTACCATAGAACTAGAAATAATCTGTCATCTTGAAACTTTTCTTATAACTTTCTCGTAGTGAAGGCAGTAATACAACTCCTGACTATTCTGCTTCCTCCATTGTGAACCTCCTGCAATCTGAAATATTAATAAGCTGCTATAAATTGCCGGCAGATCATGCTGTATACGGGGCCCGGGGATTTTATGTTTTGGTAGATTCTCACCAGTCTTGTGCATATTCTGATTTGGCTACGGGTAAATTTCTTTGGGGGTTTGGTTATGTTGAAATGGGGGGGGGGGGGGGGCTGCGCTAAAGTGCTAGACTCTTGAAGAGCAGAAAGCCTTGACACACTCTCCAATCCGTGCTAATAAAATGGATTTGAAGCCTGTGTAAGGAGCTTGAATCCGAGCACGCTGCTCACATGCGTCTCCGGCTCTTAAATAAAATGTGCAAAGCACATGAATCATTTATGAGACAACGGGAATGAAAGGTGAAGTGTTGACAATAAAGGATTCGGATGTGTTGTATAGTCAGATTTTAAAATTGCTCTTGGCAAATGGGATCAAGATGTGTCAATACATTTGCCGCACTTCACACACCTAACATGCCCCGGTTGTCCATCTCCTTTGCACACGTAGCAATCCTTGTACAATGATAATGGCTGCCGGCTATCCCTGTGTATTGAATGTGTGAGCACCTTGTCTGTACAATCGGAGGATTTGGCTTTATGCCTTTCACCTTAAATTGGGATTTTGATTACAAAATTATTATCCATCTGGTCAATCATTCATTATGCTTATCGGAGATAGTTTGTGTATTCCATCTGAATTTTGTTTGGTAAGTTGTTCAGACACAAAGCCGATGGTAATAAATACCCTTTTGCCCAGAGATGTAGATGGAAGTTGTAGAGGCCCAATGTAAAAGCAGTAGGCCTTGCCCATGATGATTTCTAAAGGGGTTTTCCAACCCTTACACTAGTGACATCACTGGTCTTGGAGAATTTTATAGACTACTGGTCACATGTCCAGGGACGAACCGCCAACTTGGCATCCCCCTATTACTGCGTCACTACTTTTTGCCTAGAGACCCATACTATTGATTGCTAGCTCTATCACAATCCATTGTCTGTTACTTTAAAAGCTTCTAACCCGCAAAATGTTGTACTTTTTTGCACATTAGTAACAACAAATCTTTGTATCTTACCGCTGTGCGTTTTCCACTCCAAATCACCCTCTTCTGCATGTTCTAATGCTTTCTTTTCCCCAGCTGTCAGACACTTCCTAGATCGGTGACCACTTTATTATACATGTGATAGTGCAGATGCACCGAGATTTCATCCATGAATAGGAAGTAGTAATATGGTGCCTATCATTGATTTTAAAGAATAAATGTACTTTCCGAAAACTCTTGATCCGTCATAGCGCCATATCAGAAGTTTTGATCAGTAGTGATTCTGAGCGCTGAGACCCCCCCCCCCCCCATCACTGAAACAAAGGAGTAGAAGCGCTCTGCACCTTCGGCTGTGATCGGCCCCGCTCGCACTACTGATTGGTCGACCATTTGATGGCCGTTTTCTTTTTTTTTTTTAACTGATTTTTATATGGCCAGTTTAAGGAAGTTTTAACAAAATTTGTGCAACTTGTAAACCTGCTAAAGAAACCTAATGAGATAGATTTTGGACCTATCTTGTTTTGTTTCTCTGTGCCACAATCATTGGATTGAAAATGAATAAGGGAGATGTAGAGATAATTTAGCTTTTGGCTGGGCATGCTGGGACTTGTTGTTCCAATGCCTCTGGGGAGGGTCTGGATGCCTTCCTCTGATTTCTCATTGTGTTTCCAGGACATAAAATGAATTCCGTTGTATTAATGTATTATGTGCTAATTCACTGGGATTAAAAATAGAAGCGTTTTTACTGCACAGTCACAACATGATGTAAGGAGGGATTTAAGGGATGGGTGCAGTGTGCCGCTGGTTTTATTGCTGTGACACTATCCTGCTATCTGCAATGCATCATTCTCATGGTGTCTCGGGAAAAATTAACTCCTCGTTTATAATGTATCCTATCTATCCTGAAAATTTTGCATATATCCTAGAAATAATATAGTAAACGGTAAACGTTATACCTGTGTCCTATTCTCTTGATCTATCTATCCCAAAAATATTGCAGTCTTTTTCTATGATAAATTGAGTTCATGCCATTATTTTCCCCTAAAGCCATCATTTTATGTCATTTTGTTTAATTTGATTTAATCATACAAAATTCTCCCTCACCTGCATAAAATGTTCCATGAAAACAGGAACCAGAATAGATCTTTAAAGTTTTAGGGTTGACTCAAACATTTGCATGTGGGAGATGGACAGTAAATCCTATGGATGAGACTGGGAAGAGGCTGATTTACACCACAAAGGCTGCCCGATAGACATTAGTTGACAGAGGAAGCAGTTTTATGGCTCCGACAATGAAAGGCTATAGACAAGTGAGATTGGCATACGGTAGCAGCAAGACTAATGATTATTTAAAGAGTAGACCAATTCCATGATAAACATCCACCATATTTTTCTCAACTTCAAATTCAAGGCTTAGATGAATTGAACTGATGTAATACTGACTTAAAATGTCATTGAACCATATGGAGATGCCACAACTGATAACTGTTCCTCTCGACCCATGACGCGCATTCTATTTAAACAATTTCAAGGACCGTTCAATGTTTGTAATGCTTCGTTTCTATCATGTAGCAAATCCGTAATGTAGATCTGCTCCTTAAGTTCCTATTACAGGGACCAATGATCGGGCAAACGAGCGCTAATACGAACGCTCGTTCCTGATCATTGCCCTGTGTAAACAGGGCAACGATCAGCCGATGAACGAACAAAGAAGATCAGCTCGTTCATCGGCTTATCTGCTAGTTTATGTAATTAAATATTCTCGTAGGCAGCACATCTCAGTGTGTAAGCAGGGAGATTGTGACATGATAGAACTGTATGGGGACAAACGATCGTAGTAATGATCGCTCGTCCCTATACATAACCAAGCATTGCTCCTTGTAGACGGAGCAGACGAGCGCCGATCAATGAGCTGTCCTGTTAATCGGCGCTTGTTTTCACGGCTCAAATCTGTGTAATTGGACCTTTTAGGCTGTGTGATTGTAACATGCATTTTTTTTGTATCTACCAACAAAAAAAAACATGTTAAAAATGCAATAAAAACTTAGTGTTGACCCAGCCTTATGCTATTTTTTGCTGCAAAAATACCCTAGATTGCTTTTGTTATTTAGGGCAACACAACATTGTCTCCTGCACTAGTTATCACAAATGTCTCTAGTTGTATTTGAATTAGAAAACTGACTTATCACTTTTATAACTTTTTGTTTTTTAGGAATCCTGGAATTTATAAGTATAGCAGTGGGTCTAGTCAGCATTCGAGGTGTCGACAGTGGACTGTACCTAGGAATGAACGAGAAAGGGGAACTGTATGGATCGGTGAGTTCTTCACGTTTTTCCACTATCCCCAAATATATCTGACAATTTGTCATACACATTTCCAAAATACAAAACTCACCAAAGTGTAATCTGTTTTGATACATGATGAACAAAAAATTGTGATTGTGTGGGTATAACTCGGTTTCTTTTAAAAATAAGTTTGTTTTTTTTTGTTTTTTTTTGTACAACCTGTGAAAATTTGGGACGGATTGAAAGCAAAATCATGTCTAGATTTGAGGGGGTTGTCACCAGATTGTGCTGTTGGAGGAGTTAATGTGTGATAGATGTACAAAAGTCAGATGTGTGCTCAAAAACGAATTGAAACGCACAAGAATACACGGCATTGTAAGGAGACCACCATAAATCAAACCTGTCAGTCCCCCGCTGGTATCCTCCTGCATACAGATCTTCATTCATGTGCCTGATAATGTCCTAAGGGTGAGACAGCTTAAGGCCTGGTCAGAAAGGGAAGCAGAACTTGCATAATAAAGTAACCTGAGGGTTTTCAAAACAAAGTGTGTAAGGACAGCTCTACCCAGAACAACACAGAGCATTTAAGCAATACGCATCAGACATAACCTTTCTGTCAGAGGACACCGTGAGAGATCACACAGGCCTGCAGAAAAGGATTTGCAAACCTAGCACTCTCTACCCATCCCTCTATTGAATGGCCATGAATCCACGATTTTCAAAGAAAAAGGCCATATGCATAACAAAATTAATAAAAAAAATAGCACTATTTACGAATACAAAAATAATATATATGCTGAAGCAATGAAAAGGGAGTTATGTCTTAAGGGGTACATAGATGATGTACGTTTTCTAGATGATGAGTACATTTTTGAATAACCAAGCAAATAAAGATCAGGATTAACATTTTTGGACTATGTAATTTAATAGGTTAAAGATCTTTATATAATGACGCCAGCACATCGATCAGCTGATCGCCGCAGGTACAGCCCTCCAACACAGAATTCTAAGCTGTTATTGCCTGGGAAACTAGAGCTGACCGTACATTTGCAGTATAACATGCCGGCCATTCAAATGAATTACTGACCACGTGATACACGTTTTGCGCTGGCTCCCTGCTCTGGCTAGTAGAGAGTGTGTCCGTATATGGCGTCCATATGCCCTAAAGAGGAATCTGAACAGCTATTGTCGTAATGTCAACCTCTTTAAATCAGAGCCACACAAAAACAATCTAGTTTTGGGCCAAGCCCTATTAAGACATAATGCCATGTTAAGTACAGTCCACTGAAAGTGACTGATTCTTTATTCATGACGTACTTGCCGCAAGCCGTACAGTCAACATTCGCCATTCACCGGTTCCATCAGACCACCTTAGTATTATATTACATTTAAAACCGGTTCATCTTTGGTGGCACCAGAGTGAATTTATGCTTGCGTAGTAGGGGATTGCAGATATATCCGTTGCCTAATATACTTCTGTTTTCGGAATCTCTCCCTTTTTATGAGTGGGAGCAACAATGAACATATGGGGGAAATAGAGGGCAGCCTGCTGTTTAGGGTGTCCATCTATCAGCCACGTTGGAGAGTGGCTACAAAGAGTGTCTCTCTCTCTCTGGAGGAACCGACGTGTCCATGCATTACATTGACAGCATATATGGTTCAGTAGGCACTGTGTAATACTTAACTTGCCCTGTGGTGGTGTTGCAAGAGAATTTAACACTTGCTATTAGGTTCTAATGCAGATTACAGCTGATCGCTGCGGGTCCCATTCAACATTTTTGGCTTATTCATCCACAAACCACAATCAAGTTCCATCTCTGTGGGCAATGGATAAAGATCAAATATTTGAAGTGTGTTTCCACATTTCATTCTATGGGAACCCATAGACTTGCGCATTCATCTCCACATATGTGAATGATATGTGTTAACTTGTACTTGAGAACAGTAGTTTTCACACTCCGATGTGAATACTCAACAAATCACTTAGATTCTGCCATGCACATTGTGTGAATATAACATTGCCAAACAATGAGAAATACATAGGTGTTGGCTACTACAAAGAGCAGTTAACACATTTGTGTAGAAGGTAATGACGAGGAAATGATTGCAGTGCATAGACCAATTTCCTGCCACATTTATTTTACGTGTTTACTGTTTGGTGTGACAGGAGGTTTATTTTTGTGTAGGTTGGAATTTTAATAGTTTGCTATAAGGAATGCCTTTCTTTTACAAAGCATCTCACTGGTTAACCTTGCTGCTTTTCAGCAATGGGCCCAAGTGTTTGAACTCTACAAAGCCATCCTCTCCATTGAGTTTGCATGTTCACATGGACTTCCATCAGATACTGATGAAGCATTACACTGTGTCCATTAAAGTCCATGTAATGCACCTCCATGTCCTCCGTGTCCCCAGTGGATCTGGCTCAGAGAGTAAGAGGCCCCAAGCCGAAGACCTCCTTTTTATTATGTTCATATGCCCTGATCGGGCATATGGGAAGGAGTTATCTTCATGAGACATCCTCTTTAGCCAGTGTATGAACCTAAGGCACGCTCGGGGCTGACAGAAACCTCCGGTGGAGCAGAAGGACAGACTTTAGGGTGGATAATATGTGCCGAGCCTCCATAAACTCCAGTATCATCCAATATAACATAATAATAGATGGCGATGAATAGCATCTTTGCTGGTTAAGTAGTAGAGTCCTTGACCTAGGCTCAGAAGGGTCAAGCTACTCCTCTGGTGATTTTTTTTTCTCAATGTTTAAAAAATGTATTTAAATAACTGTGAATGCAGTTACCCTAAAAGCGGGTCTGTCCTGTATACTAATCTACTAGAATTTTCTAAAATATAACAAAAGAAATAAAAATGTTAACGCTCTAAAGTTGGCAAAAACATACAGATATGCCAACAATGGTTATGAAAGGAGCGCTATGCTGCTAAATCATTTGACATTAGGGATGTGTCAATATTTCTAGTCTAGGAAGAGGCCTAGTAATTTCAAGCATCTCCTCAATGTTCCAAATTCTAAACAATGACTATATTGTGACACAGGAAACAAAATTAAACGTTCCATTGTCTTAGCCGGCAAAGTTCTGCTTGTCACAAAATGCAAAAAAATATATAAATACATTTTTTCTTTTCCCACCCATGTGTTTATAACTTAGAACTGCCAACAACCACAGAATCCATAAAACACATTGTTCGAATAAAGTCACTGCATAATAAAATGTATTTAGTAATGCGTGTAACTGTGTTTTACGCCTCTTATTTTTGGTTTGTGGAGTGATTTTTAGGAGAGTTAGTTGTGGGTAAATAAAATGTTCACTGCTAAATTATAAATTCACGTACAAGTTCACTTTGTTATATCAGAAATGGGTAAAAAGAGCATTCCCTCTAATCTTCCAGAAATTGGACACCCAAGTGTCCCATATAATGTCTCACGTACTCCTAAATGGGTCTGAGGGCCTGGAGTGCTGGGACATGCTTGAGATCTTTAGATTATTCGTATTCTCTCAACCAAGATGTTACTAGTGCTGTAAAGCCAGCAAGGGGTGGAAAAGGGCTCGTCGGTGAAGGGTTATCACTTCCAGTGAGTGTTTAGAAGGAGAAGCATGTAGATATTACAGGGGCACTATGGTTGGCATTGTGGCTGTCGGTCTACTATTTTTTTCCCAAACACAGTACACCCTAGTCTATGGTTTATGTCTGGTATTTAAAAAAAAAAAATATAGTAGACTTTTTTTTTTTTCTAATCCTGGACAACTCATTTAAATCTTCTAAACTTGGAAGGTTAACAATTTCTATTCTATATCCTTTATCAGAATTGCTCGCTTTACGAACGAGTTTTAATGTTCAGGCAAGGAAATTGTTATTACCCCCTTCTGCAGACAGTCTATTTTATGGCAGTGGCCCAGGGGTCCCCCTGCCACATAAAACACCAGTATTACAAATGGCATCAGGTAGGTGGCAGGCCCTATTACAGATTTTACATTTGGGGCACAGGAGCTTCAAGTTACGCCTCTGCGAACAATTCTGATTACAACATTTTATACTAGTGATTTGCTGCTTATGCAATTCCCTAATTCTAACTACATTAGGGAATTGTTGTTTAAGCGACTATCTCATATCTGCAAAGCAGCTGCACATTAACACCGTTTTGATCAGTTTTTCTAGAAGACCGTTATAGGAGTTCGGTTATTAACCAGCCTTATAGAATAAAACCTGCTGCTGTTTTATATAACAGAATTTTTATATTTCTTTTGTGGTTTATAAAGTGGGGGTGGGGGGTGAGCTCTTTGTTTGCCTTCCAAGCACTGTACATGTCACTCCCAGTTAAGAGATTCCACTGGTGATATTAAATAATGCATTTTACCATCCATGCAGATAAATAATTAAAAGTCTGAAATAGCCCACTGATCAGTACATATTATAAAAGCCTTCGGAGCACCAATCATTAAGGATCCCATACAGCCTCCCAGAATGTAAATATGGCTGGTTCTGGATGAAACCATCATTTTATCTATGATTAATTTATTATTGGGGACCGTGTCTGTAAGGAGTTCAGACGGTGCCTTTTAGCTTAAATTTTAAAATCTGTGGAGCATTTTAAGGTGTCTCCAAGACCAATTATGTCTGTGGCACAATGTTTTTTATAGTTTTGTAGAACATGATGATGTAAGAACAATAATATAAAAATTATAATAACCAGATTACCTCCGCCTGAACCTGAAAATGTACCGGATATGCTTTTAATTATTACTATTATATTGCAACTTCTGTTTATACAAAAGTATTCAGCATTACTGGAAGGTCATATAAAATTAAAGGTACCCTGTCACCATTTTCTGACACAAAATTGCAATCCTGGCATTATACCAGACAGTAATAGGTTTCTAAGTATACTCCTGTCCTGACCGTCTCTTGCAGCATAAAGAATAAAATAAAGTTATACATAAGCACGCGCTGTCTGTTATTTACTGGTGAACAGTCATGTGGGCGGTCCGGGTCTCCGGAGAAGTCATGCTGTCCCTAAATGCTTTAGTTAGCCAACAGGGTGGAGCTAGCTTGCCTGCTACTGATGCTGACCAATCAGCGCAAGGCAGCTTGAGGGTAGTTCACACCCTGTTGGCTAATTACAGCAAAGTAGAATATAGGAAACCAAAACAGGGGGCCAGGGGGAAGAAAACCTAAAATAAAAAACTAAATTACATTATCTTGACCATCCAAAAAACAAGTTCCAGACATCAACATTTTTAAACCGTTAAATGTCAAATTGAATTAATTTTACTGTGTATGTGTACATACAATATAATTATATACTGTGACTTAAAGGTCAAGATCCGTGCATCCGCAAATCACTTTGCATCCAAAGTGAAGTCATATACTGTGATTAATGTGGTCGTATTCACTAATAGAGCTGTGGATAATGTGGTCATGTGATGTCACCTTTGCCTGAGGAGGAACAGGGCAGACAAAAAAAAGATTTTCAAATACACTATTACAGCCTTCCGAGTTAAAGGGGGGGGGGGGGGGCGGGGTGTGCGCCTATTTCAGGAACCTAATCTATTAGCCAAAGCAGAGAATGGCTTAAAAATGGCAATTATTCTCTCTGGAGGACCTGGCACGTATGTGCATTACACAGACAACCCATTGATTTCAATGGGCACCATGCAGTGCTTAATTTTCCCTGTTGGGGTGCTGCAGAGGAATGAAATACTTGCTGCTAGGAGATTACTGCTGATCACTGTGGATGGTGATTCTAATGTTTGCTAAAAAAAATTCTAGAAAAATCTGGTAGTTCACATCAGTTTTTTGGCGGTCTTTATTCGAGAAAATTGTCTTCAATTTTGTAGTAAAAGATTTGATGTTTTTTAAAAATTCTCAGCGAGGCTAATTATAAGGTACATCTCTCAAATTCCCATTTAATGGTTCTATTTGAATCTTCTGTGAGCCAAAAGTTTTAATTTTTTTTTATAATTTTGCTTCTAAAGTCATATACACCTGTACATTATAGAGGCAAACAACATAATCATGAAATAGTTACTGAACTTGTATATGAATTCCCCTTTTTGCATCTTACGCAGTAACTGTTCAATATTTATTGACTGGAAAGACACAGCCGCATGAATTAAATCTCATGCTGTAGAATGATATTTGTATGCAGTTGACAGACATTATATTTTGTAGGAAACAAAATTTCTATAGATGAGCGCTCACCAATCTTTTCTGGCTTGTGAGCAGCTTTTAAATATGAGAGGTGTTATTGAGCCACACTGGGTATTAAAAGGGATAGTCCATTAAAGAAATGACCATGGGTCATACCCTAGTACTACTTGCCAATGGTATGGTTTTGACCTTGATGCCAAGTTTCAGTAATATTATGACATCCCTGGTGTGACTAGGGCACAATAGTATTTATATCTGCCCCTAGCTGAGGAGCCACATGCTGGTGTCCTAAAAGCCACGTGTGGCTCCCAAGTCACTGGTTGGGGAACATTGTTATAGATGTCTCTATATCACATGACACTGTTCCTGATTTAGGGCAATTGGTGTTTTTGTGGCAGCTACATGCGGGCATTGGTTACATGTGTACAGAGCCCCCCTTCCTTCATTATACATGTCATAGACCAAACTGACTTAACTGATAAAATGTCACACATGGTTGTCCTATAAAGAGCTCCATATGTATTAGGGCCTCTAAACAAAATTCATTTTTAAACATGATGATAAAAGATTATATTAGGGAGCTGGAGAAAAATCTTCTCAATATAATGTTCTTATAGAAAATGAAATGGATTTCACGCCAGATGTATGTATGGCATATTTTGGGGCTTTGACCCCTGGCACCCCCGCCAATCAATAAAATGACGCGTTCAGTTTAACTAAACACAATTTGGTTTATTGAAGGCCTTGTCTCCTGAGTAGAGACCATAACGACCTTTTTTTTTTTTTAAAGAGGACTTGTTACCGGCCCAAAAAACTGCAGCTGACATCTGTTATATTGCTGGTGCCTCACAGATTCTGGTGATTTTTTTTTTTTTTTTTTTGTTTCATTTTTTTTTCTCCTAGCGTGCACTGTTCCTGAAATATTAAAGAGGCTCTGTCACCACATTATAAGTGCCATATCTCCTACATAAGGAGATGGACGCTGTAATGTAGGTGACAGTGATGCTTTTTATTTAGAAAAACGATCTATTTTCACCACTTTATTAGCGATTTTAGCTTTATGCTAATGAGTTTCTTAATGCCCAAGTGGGCGTGTTTTTACTTTCGACCAGGTGGGCGTTGTACAGAGGAGTGTATGACGCTAACCAATCCGCGTCATGTACTCCTTTCCATTCATTTACACAGCAGCATCGCGTTCTTACTAGAACACTATGTGCAGCCACATACACAGACATTAACGTTAATCAATGTCCTGATAATGGATATACATGACCTCCAGCCTGGACGTCATGTGTATTCAGAATCCTGACACTTCTGAATCTTTTCTGTGAGATTTCCAGCAAGGGAAACGAAATCTCGTTTACATCGTAATCTCGCGAGATTACGCCTGGCTTGCTGGAATCTCACAGAAAAGATTCAGAAGTGTCAGGATTCTGAATACACATGACGTCCAGGCTGGAGGTCATGTATAGTCATTATCAGGACAGTTGATTAACGTTAATGTCTGTGTATGTAGCTGCACATCGTGTTCTAGTAAGAACACAATGCTGCTGTGTATATTAATGGAGAGGAGTGCATGACGCTGATTGGTCACTGATTGGTCAGCGTAATACACT